>NW_024883301.1:0-104603 GCF_019059575.1 Amphibalanus amphitrite
ATTATATAGATATATATATATATATAATATTTCTTAAATATGACAGCATATCTGGCATTTATTTCTTTCTTATTCAAGTTCTCGATTCTTCGGGCGAGCTGTTTGCCATCATTATAGTATATAGCTATTTTATATATAAATATATATATATATATATATATATAATATATTATATATATATATATATAAATATATAAATATATTATATATATATATATATATATATATATATATATAATATATATATATATATATATTATATATATATATATATATAGATATATATATATATATATATATATATATATATATATATATTAATATATGCCAATACTTGCCCAACTGCATGGGAAGTTTCATCACGATCCATCAACCGATGTCCGTACCACGGCAGGAAACCTCGGGCGTTGGCACTCAGTTTGTGAAAATCCGGCCGGAGGCCGTTCCCTTTGTGACGTCATAACTCCGTGACCTGACATGACCCGGTCAATTTTTTTTATCAAAAGATGCGCAAGGTTTGCAAAGTGATCGAAGTGATTGTGAGCAAAGTGATCAGCGGTGAGTAACAAGCGAGTTTACTCGCTTGTTACTCGCTTGGTGAGTAAACTCGCTTGTTACTCACCGCTGATCACTTTGCTCACAATTACTTATTCAATAACACAGCTTGTGTACGAAATATAAATATATATATATATATATATATATATATATATATATATATATATATATATATATATATATATATATATATATATATATATATCAGAGTATTTGGGCAGGATATTTTCTTTGAGGCATATGTCGTTAAACAGCACCGCAGTTTTGGCTTTAGATAGTTTTCTGTTAAGTTTTTGTATCTTGTTGAAAGTTTTCTTGATTGAATCAGGAACTGTATTGATTATATCGGTTATACTCATTTAAGTCATGTTTTCCGACGCGTTTCGATTGTATTTGAGACAATCATTTTCAAGGAATGTACTAAAAAGTACCGCTAAACATGGTCGTCAGTGTAGCTATTTTGATTTGCAAAATATTGAAAATAGCCATGTTACAAATATTGCAGGTGACGAAGATACATATACACTTACACTTCACTATACTGGGTCACTGAATCACTTTAACTTTCCACTTTTTCATCATTTCCAACTCCCTTGAGTCTTAATGCATACCTAATGACACATACGTCATACACATAACACAGACAAGCATTTTTCATAACGCACAGTCTCCAGCTATTCGGTTGGAGCACATGAACAGGGCCGATAAGGACCGTTCCCCATCACTTTTCCCATCAGGATCATACACCCCAGAGCGCCAGTGAGATGTTGGTGTATCTCTGTATGTTAAGTGGTGGCTTATGTCTGCTGATGTATATGGCCTCTTGGATGAATAAGCGATAGTGGTCGCTGTTGGCGTCGATGATGTCGGTGCTGTCTTTGAGTAGTTTGTGAGTGGGTTTTTGTTTGTGTGTGACTACCCAATGTTCGACTGGTCCTGTGTCATCCTGGATGTGCATAGTCAAACGTCTCGACAAAGTTGTCGTAGTCGCACCAATGTAATGGTTGTTACAAGGCCTACAATCCTTGTGTGGACACGTAAATTTGTAAATTACGTTGGTGCGGTTCGATGTCTTTGTCGAAGCGGGACTGTTTTTCATCACTAGTTGGGATGTTTTCTTGTTTCGGTAAAAGATGTAAAGTTGAACCTGACTATTGTCGTCTGTGCAGGTGATGTTCTTCTTCAACATGTCTCTGAGGATCTTCTCATCAGTTTTGTGTTGTGTGTTCATGTAGTTCCTGTAATACAGGTGATGGACCTTGGTAGGTTGTTGTTGTTGCGCAGGTTGTGGTGGCTTGTGTCGTTTTTCAAGTTGTTTGTGGATTTCTTCGTCTACCTCGGTGTTTGTAAATCCATTGTTCACCAGAAGTTGTTTGACCCTGTCAAATTCTGTGTTCATCAAGTCATAAGTGGAACTGGTTTTTACTGCCCGTGTTATGAATGCTCGGAGCACGCTTTTCTTGTACTGAGAGGGGCATTCGCTTTTGGCATTGAGTGTTTTTCCTTTGTTGGTGGGTTTGGCGTAGACGCCAGTGAGGTATCTGTCTGGGGTGGTCTGAATAGTAACATCAAGAAAATTCAAGCTTCCAATATCTGGTGAGTACACCCCAGGGTACGCCTACGGAACAGTTAAAACACATAAACCAGACAACCCATTAAGGCCTATTATTTCTCAAGTCTGCACATCTACTTATAGGCTAGCAAAAAGACTTAACCAATTATTAAAACCCTATCTTCCTTCCAAATACAGTGTTCAATCCACCGACGAGTTTCTAGATATACTACGCGTTAAAAAGCCACAAGGTGAAATAGCGTCTATTGATGTAGACAACCTTTTTACTAACGTACCTGTAGATACAACAATCCAGTTAATTATAGACGAGGTTTACACCAAGAGAAGTAACGGCCTAGACAAACTTGCACTTGCCCCTGAAATTCTTAGAAGCCTTCTAGAAGCGTGTACTAAGGACTCCCCATTTCGTGGCCCCGATGGAAAGCTCTACACCCAAAAAGATGGCGTGGCGATGGGTTCACCTCTCGGTCCTCTATTCGCCAACTTTTACATGGCTTTTGTCGAGGAGAGTACTTTCAGTGACCCGGACATCAAACCAACGACATACTGTCGATACGTAGATGATGTTTTCTTAGAGGTGAGGGACCCACAGCATTTAGCTGATATCATTCGAGCACTTGAAAACAACTCTGTTTTGAAATTTACTTTTGAAACACACCAAGATGGAAGCTTGAATTTTCTTGATGTTACTATTCAGACCACCCCAGACAGATACCTCACTGGCGTCTACGCCAAACCCACCAACAAAGGAAAAACACTCAATGCCAAAAGCGAATGCCCCTCTCAGTACAAGAAAAGCGTGCTCCGAGCATTCATAACACGGGCAGTAAAAACCAGTTCCACTTATGACTTGATGAACACAGAATTTGACAGGGTCAAACAACTTCTGGTGAACAATGGATTTACAAACACCGAGGTAGACGAAGAAATCCACAAACAACTTGAAAAACGACACAAGCCACCACAACCTGCGCAACAACAACAACCTACCAAGGTCCATCACCTGTATTACAGGAACTACATGAACACACAACACAAAACTGATGAGAAGATCCTTAGAGACATGTTGAAGAAGAACATCACCTGCACAGACGACAATAGTCAGGTTCAACTTTACATCTTTTACCGAAACAAGAAAACATCCCAACTAGTGATGAAAAACAGTCCCGCTTCGACAAAGACATCGAACCGCACCAACGTAATTTACAAATTTACGTGTCCACACAAGGATTGTAGGCCTTGTAACAACCATTACATTGGTGCGACTACGACAACTTTGTCGAGACGTTTGACTATGCACATCCAGGATGACACAGGACCAGTCGAACATTGGGTAGTCACACACAAACAAAAACCCACTCACAAACTACTCAAAGACAGCACCGACATCATCGACGCCAACAGCGACCACTATCGCTTATTCATCCAAGAGGCCATATACATCAGCAGACATAAGCCACCACTTAACATACAGAGATACACCAACATCTCACTGGCGCTCTGGGGTGTATGATCCTGATGGGAAAAGTGATGGGGAACGGTCCTTATCGGCCCTGTTCATGTGCTCCAACCGAATAGCTGGAGACTGTGCGTTATGAAAAATGCTTGTCTGTGTTATGTGTATGACGTATGTGTCATTAGGTATGCATTAAGACTCAAGGGAGTTGGAAATGATGAAAAAGTGGAAAGTTAAAGTGATTCAGTGACCCAGTATAGTGAAGTGTAAGTGTATATGTATCTTCGTCACCTGCAATATTTGTAACATGGCTATTTTCAATATTTTGCAAATCAAAATAGCTACACTGACGACCATGTTTAGCGGTACTTTTTAGTACATTCCTTGAAAATGATTGTCTCAAATACAATCGAAACGCGTCGGAAAACATGACTTAAATGAGTATAACCGATATAATCAATACAGTTCCTGATTCAATCAAGAAAACTTTCAACAAGATACAAAAACTTAACAGAAAACTATCTAAAGCCAAAACTGCGGTGCTGTTTAACGATATATATATATATATATATATATATATATATATATATATATATATATATATATATATATATATATATATGGCATATATATATATATATATATATATATATATATATATATATATATATATATATATATATATATATATATATATATATATATATATATATAAGAAACCAAACAAACAGGCAAGCAAACGGCGGCGGGGCGAAGGCGGCAGTGGTGGAGACGGCGCGGCGGTGGCGGCGGCGGTGACTTTCATGGACCAGCCCACCAGCCATTCATAGCGCTACGATGTTTGACGTCATGAGGTCAGGCGTCAGCCGGCCTCACCGACTGTGGTATGGGCGTCTATTGCAGTGGTACCGACAGAGGCGATCGAGAGTCGCTTTAAAGCGCACACAACATGCGCACTCGCCACCACACCAACCCAACGAAAGAGGAAGGAAGAAAATAATTAATTGGCTAGCCCAAAATGGTCCAATCACGGCGCATTGGGGACGCCATATTCTTATTTTTGAATTATTTCATATTGTGTTATTGACATAGGCGGCGAACGGGGAGGGCACTGGGGCACCGTGCCCCCCTTTTAATTGGGCATTTTAACATTAGCCCTATGGGCGTTGCATGGAAAGAATGGGACCAAAGGTCGACAGTGCCCCCCCCCCCCTTTTAATTGAAGGTTTACGCCGCTACTGGTTATCCAAGTTGATTTTTAGTAACTATGTACTAAATTGGCAGGCATTTCGTTTATTTACCGGTAAACTATCTGTCTTTAAAAATATTTTAGACATGCAAAGGTACTACATAGATAGGTTGATTAATGATTGTGTAACATATATCTACGAACGTAAATAGGGTATACCACGGAATATACAGTGTGTATTCCGCGAGCGTGTTTGTTTAATTTAAACGAAAAAACTAACACCACAACACCAAACACCCGTCTTGATGGTTTCTGTTGGTCCTGCCTGGTGACAAAGGCTCTTTCTTTACGCAATATCATCAGTATTCCTCTTCTAATCTTGAAGCCCAGATGCTTTACAAATTGGCCATGAATGATACTAAATTATTATATCAACTGAGAAGCGCAAATCACGATAGTTAGTAACAAATGAGGCCAATTATTCCAACACGACATCAAAAAAATAGACGGGGTCGCCTGTCTATTTTTTGGGGGCTGTTTTTCTACATATAATGGCGCAGATAAACACTCCATTAATGCCGCATTTGCCGTTGGTGAAACTCGTTGGCTATTTTTCTGGCTGATATTTTTTCACGCCGGCGGATATTTTTTTCGCCTGGTTGGTGAAACTCGTCGGCTGGTTTTTGACAGAAAAATTGCGCCGGGCTGCTATTTTTCTGTTGGTAAAACTGGCCTCTGAGCTGAGCTTTGTCACTGAGCTGGCTGAGTGAAATCACAAACACCGGAGACGGGAAGGCCTTCAGAAATTATCGATCGTCGGACTATTGCTGAGTGTGAGGTTATGGGGTGGGAGGAGACTTGCGTTGTCAAGATTTGTGTTATACGGGTAGAAACAAACCACACCGTGCAGGTAAATGTTCATTTTATATGGCTTAATTAAACATACACATTGATTGATGTGCATTTTGAATGGCACAGATCATCGAGGCAAAATACGAGGAACGAATTTCTCGTATATGTGGAACGAACAGCATAAAACCATGAAGGTAGAGAAAATGTTTACACAGATCCTGCTTATAACATTATATCGTATATGAATCGAGTCAGATACACGAGCTAATTGTTGAATCTCTATAAAATCAATATCATGAAACTCATTACATACAGGGTCTTTCATAATGAATGTTACTTTTGAAAGAGCTATTTCTCAGGACATATATGTTCCTCATGAAATCTGTACCATCACATGAAACAGAAACACATTAGCGTTTTTGCACACACAACTTTCATTTTAATGCTCCTCAGGAATTTTCCGCTGTATAGCCCTAAATTAAGGCACAGGTTTCGGCCCTCTGACGAAGGTGTCGCACCCCGCACCTCACAACGTCTGGGTCCAGGCTTCCAGCAAACCTTTCCACTGTGGTTCGCAGTGGATGGCTGCATGAGGGTTTTGTCTCAGGTCTGCCAATGCGACTCCCAAAACCAGTAGTCCAGCGGGGAGATTTCAGGGCTCCGTGGTGGCCATGGTCGCTCGGTGAGGCGGCTGATAACGCGCTCTTCAAAATTCTCGATCAGCCACTGGCGCAACTGCTGCCGTGGTGTGCACTGTGGCGCCATCCTGCTGGAACCACAGGCCGTCTCTTTGAACCTTGTTCCTGATCTGAGGCAGAAGCATTCCTTGAGCAGCCTGAGGTAAGCCACCCCGTTCAGTGTTGACCCAGGGGAGAGCCAATGGATGAAGACTTGTCCGTCGACCGTAATCCGTAATGCGTTTTAGTGGTGTCAACTTGCTCTGCTTTTCCGTGAAGGAAAATTGGCGTTGTGAATTTTTTTATTTTTTGGTACAAAACCCTAATCAATTTGCAACAATACGAATATAAAATTCACGCGGAAGTGATAAATTAAGAGCTCCTAACTAAATGTTCAAAAGTAACATTCATTATGAAAGACCCTGGTATAAAGACCCTGTAGGTATAATCTAATGCACAGTGCGAGAACCTAGGGCGCCCCTCTGGAGCTGGCCCGCTGAGTGAGCAGAGGACTGTAGCTGACACTGTTAAATCCGGCGGCACCCAGTCCGGTGATCGCGCCTCCCGCAGCGCCCGACTGGGAGGCCAGGTTCACCACGCGGGGCCGCGCTACCGCCACGGGCGCAAAGCTGACAGGCAAACCCGCTGAGAAAGAGCCGGAGAGCGTGCCGAGCCGACCGCCAGACACTGAGCCCGTCGTCAGCGGCAATCCCAGCTGAGGTAGACCCGCGACAGAGGAGCCCACGCTGGTGAGCCCTCTAAGAGCGAGGCCGGGGCGCAGTCCGGGCAGCTGGCTCACCCCGAAGGAGCCAAGTCCGGAGAAACCGCCAGAGCTGAAACTGGTGACGGCCGGGAACGTGGAGAGACTTGCCTGAGCTCCGAAGGCAGACGAAAATCCAGGAAAACTTGGCTGAGCTCCGAAGGCAGACGAAAATCTAGGGAAACTTGGCTGAGCTCCGAAGGCAGACGAAAATCTAGGGAAACTTGGCTGAGCTCCGAAGGCAGGCGAAAATCTAGGGAAACTTGGCTGAGCTTCGAAGGCAGGCGAAAATCTAGGGAAACTTGGCTGAGCTCCGAAGGCAGACGAAAATCTAGGGAAACTTGGCTGTGTTCCGAAGGCAGAAGAGAAACTGGAGAAACTTGGCTGGGTTCCGAAGGCAGAAGAAAAGCTGGTAAGACTTGGCTGGGCGCTGAAAGCAGAAGGGATGCTGAGGCCTGTGAAGTGACGCCTGGTTAGAGGGACGCCACTGAGTCTCGGCTGGGTGACGGTGCCGAGGCTCCCCAGTCCCAGCTGGGTGACGGAGCCGGTGCCGCCGAGGCCGCCCAGGCTCCCCGGAGTCCCGGAAAGCGGCAAGTAGGAGATGCTGTCGAACCCGCTGACCAGCAGGCCTCCAAAGGTGGCACCTGATGACGACCGGCGGGGGGCGGCGCTGCCGAAAAGCACAGGCACCCCTGCGGAGCGCGGACCGGCGCCGGCCACTGGGGCGTGGGTGACGCCTCTGCCCAGTTGAGCGGTGGAGAACTGAGCCCAGCTGGCCCGGGCCGCGCACACGAGCAGGACAGTCGCCGTGGAGAGCATGGCTGCGTCCTCTCTGGAAGTGGAGGTCGAAAGTGGCGCTTGGTGCAGGCCGTGTGCCGCTTTTGTACGGAGCCACCGGAGTAAAATGCGTCGCGACGGTCACGCGCAGCGCAGAGGAGCGCGCCTGCAGCGGGAGTTTCCTGCTCTCCGGGCCGTGCACGGTCGGAGCGCCAGGAAAGATCTGACCCTGCGCGGCCGGGAGATCGGGGCTGCGACACTGAGGCGAGCGTCGCTCTGCCGCCGGTCTGTGGCGGTGCGGATATACGGTGCTGGTGATCGTATCGCCGTCATACTCTGACCACCGTTACTTTTTGATACAGGGGGACACATGTCCTGACCCAGCACAGCGTGTCCGACACATCCGGTGTAGTTCATTCATAGTTTGCACGCTCGTACGCCCATTCATTTCCTGCACGCCAGACGTTTCAGTCATTTCTAGACGGTACAACACTGGTGGGTGGTCACATCTTATTTGGTGTAATAATTATTAACCCTCGCCGGCACAGGGGGGGGGGGTTGATGCAACCCCCCTAAGGGTTTTCGCGAATAGCTCACGTAAAAAGCGGCCGATCGCGACGAAACTTTCAGTACCCTCGCATTGATCAATTTTAAACCTACCCTGAAAATTTCATGACCCTGACCTTTGACCTGTGACCTCTTGTCTGTGACCATGTTTGGCCGAAATCGCGGTTCGGCGCATGTCGGCTCGCATTAGCCGCGCGTTTGCAAGCTTTTCGTGGTTTCAAACGTTCAAACATGTGATTTGATGTTGCTCCCATGCATTAGGGTGGGTGTCAAGGTCACCTGAAGGTCAGGTCAGGTCATTGACCTTTGGTGACCTCGGGTGACCTCGGTTCACTTTTTCAAGTTTTACATGTTTCTAGGCTAGTTTTTGGAGCTGAATTCGAATTTAGCAACCATTTGAACATTTACGAAGTAGTTTTGGTGCCTTCGTAACATGTTACGAAGCTGTCCGAGGCGGTTGACACGTATTACGAATACCCGTCACAACCCCTACCGGTTGACCTGACCTGACCTGACCTGACCTGGTCTAAATGCTTAAAGACATCATCTCTGATCAAAACTAACACGATATTCGTGATCAGCACCCCGGAAAACCACATAGCAGCCACATTTTACGGCTTTCTAACAGGTCCCGATTTTCCCGGTTTTCGGGTCATTGACCTGACCTGGAAGGTCACCCGATGACCTAGGACCTTAAAATTGGGTATCATCGGCTTCCTCTTGTGACGGGCAACACGCTCGTTTTTTTGTTTTCCGCGAAGCTCTAGCTCAATCAGGGGCCAAACGCGAGGGGGGGGTCGTACCAACCCCCCCCCCCCTTGTGCCGTCGAAGGACTCAAAATGGCCTGTGCCGGCGAGGGTTAACCCGCGCCCCAGTGGCGGTCTCAGCCAACTTCGCCCTAGTGAGGGGGGGGGCATATGTTACCACCCACCTCTAACTCAAAAATTAAGAGGGCTAGAAAGACGCGGTAAAAAGCAGTCGATAGCTCTCAATGCGTACGTTTGAAAGTATTTCAGTAATTTTTCACCTTAGAGCAATATTGGGGTCACCAGAGGTCATCAAAGGTCAAAATTTGCCAATTGTCATTATATTTTTCAGAAAACATGCCGCTATCTCAGGAACTATGGTAGCTAGAATAACGCAGAGAAAAGCAATCGATAGCTTTTGAACTCTTCTTTTGAAAAGGTCATATCAATATTGACCTCAGGTCAACGGTTTGGCCTCCAGAGGGCAAAAAGTCCAAAAATAGCTGTTTTTACGAAAAGTGTTTTTCGACAATAACTTTCGACTACAAAAAGCCACGACATTTCTATTGCCAGAATCATGTTCCTCTCGCCGAGACGCGTCGAATGAACTATAATTTGACCTTGAAAGGTCAAGTTGAAAATTTGACCTTAGGTCAAGGTCATGACCTTACCGGAAAAGGTCATGTTGCATATCAGTCGATGCGTCTCAACAAGGCAAACACAATGAGACCATCCCCAGCGTTCTATCTCTTTCCAATCCCGAGTTATTGGCAAAAAATTGTTTGTAGCCTCAAGTGACCTCGGATGACCTGTCTAGAGGCTATCAGCAAAAATGACACCTTGGTCATCACGAGTGGACTAAATCATTGTGATTCTGAAATATTTGGACTGTTCCGATGCATACACACGGATCTAGAGGCATTTTCATTTTTCTCCATTGACTTGTAATGGAAAGGTTTCGCCACTGACCTGACCTTAGGTCACGGATATAAAAAATCCGAGATATACAAATTGTAGGCGCCCATAACAGCATGCAACCCACCAAGTTTGAAACCTTTCTGACAAACACTGCAGGCTGGACATGATTGCAAACTTTTTTTTAGGCTTGGTCAGTTAACTTGACCTGGTAACCTGACCTGACATGACCTGGGGTCAAAAATTTCACACATTGTCCAAAATTGATGTACCAAAAGCTACCCCAAGCGGCGCGGAGCTACGCGCCGCGGTTTTTTATTCACACGCAAAAAACGCGACAGGGTGGTAACATATGCCCCCCCCCCCCCACTGGGGCGAAGGTTAAGCCTACCTTGTAGGTACTTCTTTTTATGGTGACCATCTATACCAAAATTATGTTGATTCACACCCGGATGTGGGTCGCATCTCACTTCCCCGTGGTTGGAGCAGCCACTTTGTCACAAAAAAAAAAAAAAACGAAGGAAGAAAGAAAGACGCGAAAACATATTTAGGAGAATGCAGCAGAATATAGTAGCGTATCCATGGGGCCCTGAGGTTTCTAGGCTGCCCGATGAGCGTATCTCTTCGATTTTATTCGTTCGAAAATAACGCAGAATCTGTCTCAGGGGTCAGAGGGCTCTCTGCTAACCTGGGGCTCTAAGGACACCGCCCTCTGTTGACCGCAAAAGACCCTTTGTTCCCTGAGAGGAACCCCTGATTGTATAGAGAGCCATCGGAGGTCCTCTTCACCATATTCCGGACGGGCTATCACGTTCATTGAAAGACGTACAACATTTATAAAGAGCACTCGGTTCAGTTCACTATTGAGCTCACATTGGTCATCAAACGTAGAATGCGTTGGGAAAAAAATATTTCTTAACATTTGTATTGTGTTATATTGCATTTACGATCATGAACGATCCACACATGGCATGGCGATTACTAATTAGGTACCTTCCCTTCATAGATCACAATTATAATTTATAATTTGTTATTTTCTCAACAACTATGCTTCGCCGGACCTATTGGTTTTCTACATACGCGCCGGCCGAGGGAGCTGGGGTGGGGGGGGTGGGGGGTACGAACCCCCTCGCCGTTTCGCCCCTGGTGGAGCTAGCGCGTCGCGGAAAAACGAGCGTGTGCGCCGTTACGAGACGCAGAGATTGGTACCCGATTTTAAGGTCCTAGGTCAACCGGTGACCTCTGAGGTCAGGTCAAGTGCCCCAAGGCACAGCTCAGTTTTTGGTGAGTACCTTCGCAAAAAACGGCCGCAGAGCCGCGATTTTGGCAGCATCGTGTTCGCCTCGCTCAGGCGCGTCGAATGGTATACTTTTTGTTTGGGTCAGGTCAACTTAGGGTGTTGACCTCAGGTCACGGTCAGGTCAGCGCCCCTAGGTCACGAAGTTGGTCGAAAGAGGTCATGTCGCATATTAATTATTCGTTTCGGCAGTTCTTTCTGAGTCCATTAGTGGCTTCCCCGACTTGCTAACTCAATTTGATCGGGAGTTATTGACGAAAAACTAATATTACCTTGATGACGTCATAAATGACGTCACGCAAGGTCAACATTGCAAAAGTGACGCATCTTATCTTGCAAGGAGTGCATCAAATCACGATT
The DNA here is from genome assembly GCF_019059575.1 of Amphibalanus amphitrite. NCBI lineage: Eukaryota > Metazoa > Arthropoda > Thecostraca > Balanomorpha > Balanidae > Amphibalanus > Amphibalanus amphitrite. The sequence continues at coordinate 11,729 of NW_024883301.1, forward strand.
CTGTGTGCTTGAGATAGTTGGAGATCGTTCCCGGTGCCAGAATAGCAGTTTTCATTTTCCCCCATAGGTAATGTCACGAAAATGACCTGACCTCATATGACCTTTAGGAAAAATCCGAGATAAACAAGTTATGAGACTCATAATGGATACTAGATCCTGCAAGTTTCATTTCCCTGTGAAAGCTCCTCTGGCAGTGAGGGCGTTGCGAAGTTGCGACATCTGAAGACCGTGCAGAGGTTCACTTATGACGTCATAGGTCAGTGACCTGACCTGACCCGAAAATGCGATTGGTGTCAAAAAAGTTTCGGCTTGAATCAGAGGTCAGGTATGCCAAGTTTCAGCTTTCTATCGCCAGCGTGTTTGGAGCTATCGCGAAAAAAACCCTATGGGGGCGGCCCCCCCTTTCGGCCGCCGAGGGTTAACCCGCGCCCGGCTGGGGGTCCTGGATTTCCACGCCCTGCTGGGGGGGGTGTCTGAACACCCCCCCCCCCCCTTCTAACTCGGCTCCTGGGCCACGTAGCGATACGCGGAAGGCGGCGTTCGAAAGAGCGTCAAAAATAATGAGGAAATCACTTCGGTCAATTTTTTGCTCAGGTCAAAGGTCAGGTCACCAGAGGTCATTGAAGGCAAAATTTCGCCGATTTCCAGGTCGAATGTCGACATCCAAGAAGCCAACGCATAACTCGGGAACCAATAGAGCTACAGCGCCGCGGAAAAGCGCATTCGATAGCCCTATTAACGCCCTTTCTGAGTAATTCTCTCAGATTTGACCTAGCGTCAACGGTTTTGCCTGCAGGGGGCAAAAACTGCAAAAATAGCCGATTTTTTTCGGAAACAGTTTTTCTGCAATAACTTTTGACCCAAGCCTTGTACGAGCTTGCTTTTACCGGCATCGTGTTCCTCTCGTCAAGACGCATCGAATGAACTATAACTTGACCTTGAAAGGTCAACTTGAAAATTTGACCTCAGGTCAAGGTCATGACCTGACCGGAAAGGGTCATGTTGCATATCGGTCGATCCGTATCGTCGAGCTGAACACATCAAAGGCGTTTTCATCGCTCTAGCATGCCTCTATTAAAAGTTATTTGCGAAAAACTGTTAGATACCATTCGTGACCTAAGATGACCTCAGGGCATAAACAGGGGTCACGGACACCATTTTTATGTTCAGTGTGTCTCAACCACTTGTAATTCAGTGTTTGGGAGTGTTTATAATGTCTTCTGTCCAAAAGAGGCGCATTTCAATTTTCTCCCATTGACTTATAATGGGGAGGTCGCAAAATTGACCTGACCTTAGGTCATTGATATCAAAATTCTGAGATATACATTTTGTACATGCTATTGCTTTTAGCAATCGCTGAAAGTTTCAAAGCGATCGGTCACTCAGTGTAGCTATGACAGACATTGAAACTTTTTATGAGGTGAGGTCACTTCAAGTGACCTGGTGACCTGACCTTGAATGACCTTGGTCTGAAATTTTGACAACATGTGTAGAATTGATGTATGATAAGGTTTACCAAAAACGGCGGCGCGGAGCGCCGCCGTTTTTGAGATATTCGCGAAAAACCACAAGGGGGGTGTTCAAACACCCCCCCCCCCCCAGCAGGGCGCGGGTTAATGATGCATATCATTCAAGCCAGCTCTTCAAGAGGAACAGAATGATGCCATTTTGAAAGGCTTTAAATATCTTTATTATGTGAAAAGTTATTGGCACAAACGTCATTTGATCTCAGTTTGAGTTCACCTCATTTAGCCTTCCAGGCGGTGGGGGCATTTTTTGCCCCCCCCCCCCTTAGTTTTTTCGATATATCTCCAGAACCGCTGCGCCGATCGTCACCAAACTTTCAGTACCCTCCCGTGAATAGCTATTGCACATTACGACCAAAAATGTTATCGTTGCTAATGACGTCAGAGTGACGTCATTTCTGCCATTTTTGACCCAAAAAAGGTTTTGCGGGAAGAGCTGTCAGGCCTACAGCTTTAGACTTTTAGAGATACAGAAAAATATTTCGACATAAAAGGTGTAAAATTAAAAGGGCTACAAAACTGTCTTCTCGGATTTTTGAAAACTTTGGATTTTGACCCAAAAGAATGAAAAAATAGATTTTTTGAATATAATAGCCAAAAAATATACTTTTTTTTATTAAAAAACGGAACATTTGTGATAGTCCCTACCGCCTTCTATCTACGTACCAAATTTGAGATCGATATCTCTTTTTTTTTGGCCAAGTTATAGCGAAAAAAAAAATCAAACTCAATTTTTAGCAATTCTAGACCTGGTAGCGCAAAACAAGGACCACCATTAGACCGCCCATTTCGAGCTGCATCGAATCAATGCCAATTTTATGCAAAACTATCAACTTTGAAATTTGACCTTTTTCGACCTGACCTTGACCTGACCTCCACCAGAAAGTGACCTTAACCGTATCTGATGGTCCTATAACCAACACCATTGAGTTGGAAATGAAAAATTGACCATAAAACATGCATCTCACAACCTTAGTAAAGTTGGGTTCATATGTGGTGACCCTTGGTGACCTGACCTGTGACCTGACCTGGTATGACCAGTGACCTCTAATAGCAGCATATGTACTAGACAACTGACGCCCTATCGCTAACTTTCGACAAAATGCGTTTTACTCGGTGTTATAGCGCTTTCCCTAGAAGACCCGTGAACGGTGAAACATTTCATCTTTGACCTGAACTGTGACGTCATCGGTGACCCCAAGGTCAATGAAATTTCGTTTCCCTGGACCAATTTGACAGGGCTATCGAACGCCGTTTGTATTTTCTGGACCCGTTTAGTAGTTTCGGAGATACAGGGGGGGGGCAAAAATGTCCACCTCTCACCCCCCCCCCCCCCCCACCGCGCGGAAGGTGGCCGGGAGGCCCACCGCCTGCCGGGTTAACCTGACCCATGGATAAGTACCTACACCAAATCAAGAAGCACCAAGTGACATGCTGTTAACACGCGCACCGACGGGGGGGGGCGGATATCCGCCCCCCTGAGGTTTTTCGCGAATAGCGGGAAAACCGCGGCGCGTAGCGCCGCGAAATTTGGTGCGACTATTTCCTCATCAATTTTACACATGGTGTGCAAGTCTGAACTTCCTACCTCAAAACCCGCGCCCCGTAGGGGGGGGGGGGTGGCCGAAACGGCCCCTCCCTGTCCTTTTCCGTCGATATCTCCTAAACGGCTGGAGATATCGCCACCAAACTTTCAGGACCCTTCCGGGCATCAATTTTACACATTGTGAAATTTAATCATAGGCTATGATAGGTTGGCCACAAATGAGGTCAAAATGACGTCATGTTCTGCCATTTTCGACCGAAGAAAGACCTTCGCGAGAAGACCTGTCAGGCCTACAGCTTTGAAGATACAGAAAAATAATCAAAACATAAAAGGTGTAGAATTGACAGGGCTACACAACTGCTATCTCGGATTTTTGAAACTTTTGAGTTTTGACCCCCAAAAATCAAAAAAGCATTTTTTGGATACCTACATTTGCCAAAAAATCCCAAAAGTTTTTTAAGTTCCGAAAAAAACGAATATTTGTGATAGTACCTACCGTCCTCTATATACATACCAAATTTCCGATCAATACCTCGTTTTTTGGCCAAGTTATAGCGAAAAAACTGTTCAAAAATGATGACGTCAAATTTTCAAACTCAATTTTTGGCAATTCTAGACATCGTAGAGCAAAATAAAGACCACCATTACACTCCCCGTGACAAGTTGCATCGAATCAATACCAATTTTATGCAAAAATATCAACTTTGAAATTTGACCTAATTTGACCTGACCTTGACCTGACCTTCACCAAAACGTGACCTAGGCTGGCCCCAAAGGCTGCCTAACCCACATAATCGCATTTGTCATGTAAAATGGACCATAAAACATGTATCACACGACACTTTCATATTGTGACCCCCGGTGACCTGACCTCGCTGTGACCTGACCTGGTATCAGTGACCTCAGATAGCAAAGTAGGTATGTGTTTGACAAACAATGTACCATCGATGGTTTTCAATAAATTACCAATTTACTCGATTTCACAACACATTTCTTGAAATGCCTGTGAACGGTGAAAATCCGACCTTTGACCTGACCTGTGTCGTCATCGGTTTGACTTAGGTCAATGAAATTTGGTCACAAGGTAGTTCCCGGGTGGGGCTATCGAACACAGTTTGAATTTTGAGAATCGGCCGGTAAATTTCCGAGATCTTAGGAGGGGCCGAAACGGCTCCTCCCCTACGGGCGGTAGGGTCCGCCGATAGCCCTACGGGGCGCGGGTTAAGGTCAGGTCACCAGGTCACTTTGAATGACCCAACCTCAAGTCACTTTTTTGCAACTTTGTCACCGTGCCAGAGCTACAGTATATGTCGGAGGCCTTTGAAAGTCGCAGGATGTTATTAGGTCATTAGTGGCTACAATTTGTAAATCTCGGAATTTTGATATCGGTGACCTAGGGTCAGGTCAATTTCGCGACCTCCCCATTATAAGTCAATGGGGGGGGGGAATCAACTCCCTGTTTTTGCCACTAAAACGGGTCGGAATGGCCCTATATACCATACATGACTTCATATACGATCAACCTTCACTACCTTGAGGTCTGTTTTGCTGTTGGGCATCTGTAAGGTCATGTGACGTCATCAGAGGTCACCAAAGGTTTTTGGCCAATAACTCCGTAAAGGAACAAGATACAGCCACGTGGATGGTCTCATTGTGTTCAGCTCGTCAAGACACATCAAATGATATACATGATGACCTCGAGTTCACGTGACCTGAGGTCAACCTTTGACCTTGACCTTTCGAGGTCAACATATATATCATTCGATGCGGATTGACGAGAGGATCACGATGATGCCCTTAGTTTGTTCCTATCTTGACTAGTTCGAAAGTTATTCGAGAAAAACTCTCTCCATATCTAGCGCCGCCATTTTGACTTTTTCAACCCCTGTGACGTCATCTTTGACCTGACCTGAAAATGACCTGTGTAAAAATTGTAGATCTTGACTTGACCGTGCGTATCCTATGCCGTTTACCGCTTGTCGCTATCTTGCCTCGTTCTCGATATCTCAGGGGGGGGGGGGGGCAGCCAGCAATTTTACTCCGGGCCCAAGCAGGCTAAAGTGCGGCTAGCCCGAGATTTTAGTCGGGCTAAAGTCGGCTAAGGCTTGGGCTAAAGTCGGCGTATGACACAAAAACGCCGACTTAAGCCCATGCTCCGCCGGAGGCATGCCCGCTCTGCGAGCTCCGGATAGCCGTAGTTTAGCCCTAGTTGTGCGACGATTGGCGGTAGCCCGATGTAAGCCCGAGCAAAACGTGACTGGCGCAGAAATGCGCAAGCGTGAACAGCCGATCAAGTATGGCTTAACTCCGGCTTTACTCCAGTTAGCCAAAGGAGACAGCCAGCTTGATCAGCCCGCACTCCGCCCAAGTTGAGCCTGCCTTGATTGCGCGGGCGGATGTCGGGCTGAGCTGCAGCTGGCCACACTCGGGCATAGCAGCGGCATACCCAAGGTCAGCCCAAGTAGAAAATGCATTGGTTTTGACCGGAGTGGGCAAACCCAAGCTAAGCCCAAGCTGCCCGACGTTTGCCATAGTTTAGCCCAAGCGAATTGCTGGCTGGGGGGCGGTCATCCGCCCCCCCCGTCGGTGCTAAGTTGGCGCAGACCCCCGTCGGTGCGAGTGTTAAGTACAGTTGTTTCAAACCACAAAAGTGATAGAACGAAGCGGATATCTCCAGTATTTTCCGATTTGAATATTTTCCCATTACGACGTAGGGGAAGCGGGGGGGGGGGGGGAACACCGCCACTGTGGGAAACACCGCCACCCCATCTGGCGGCGAAAGTATGAACTATAAAGTGTAAAAATCCGTTATTTCCTATTAACCGCACGAAGGTAAGCGTCTTCTGATTTGTGTTCCGGTGTTTCAGTGTAATCGAAGCTCATTGTGGGCATTTAAAGAAAAATGCACATTCTCTTATAAAAATTCGATGAGTTGGGAGCACTTTTGAATGTCTTTAAGTAGAGACTCATTTTGATTTACTTGATTACATCGAAAAATAACTGATCGGCTTTGTCCAGTAAGATAGGTTTGCTTGAACCGTGTAGTACATTCTTGCCGCTGGCGATTTTTGCTTGTGATCACTTATTGGGGAACACCGCCACCCCGTGGTGGTGTTACCCCAATTGAGGTTGCGGTGTTTCCTGTTCGTAGCGTGATAAGTGATGAAATTCCAAAGACACGCTTTATTTATGTTCGTAGATGTTCCTAAGTCGGGAATAAACAGCTTATTTGACTTTTTACTTTATATTTTTCATGCATCCCGACCAAGCATTTGCCAGCTGTATAAAACTGGCAAACAGCTGATGAACCTATACCTATTTAGGTGTCCATTACCGATTATTTGCGAAAATTACCACTTACCGACAGGAAACTCATCGCACGCGATCTTTGAACAATTAAAAGCTTTCGTAGGGATGGGTTGGGTTAAATCAACACCGGTGGCGGGGTTACCCACACAATTTGTAGGCGGCAAATATGCAAGGTATTTTTAAAAGTCGTGATACATGAAAACCTTTTAGGAGCATGCAAAATAAGTACCTAAAACACGTGAGCAAATGTTTAAATATTGTAACCAAGACAATAACTACCAAGAGACTTCACACATATTCTGTCATTTTGGCGAAAAGCTTAGGGGGCGGTGTTACCCCCGCTTCCCCTAATTACCTCTAATTGACCTCAGGTCAGTGTCATGAAAAACGAACTATATGTTATACTTACAACTCGGTGAACTTAGCACATCCTGAAAGTTTGAAGGAATTCAGTCCAAAACTGTGAGTTGGACACGTGCATAAATAATTGAGATTTGACCATGACCTTGTACCGTTTTTTTTTTACCTGTTGACCTGACTTAAGGTCACCCGGACCTGAAATTTTCAGGTCATATGTAAAAAGGTTGCGCCATAGGCTGTACCAAATTTGGCGGCGCTGCGCACTGCCGTTTTTACGCTAGGAAGGTCCTAAGTATATTTGGTATATAACCCTCCTCCTGCCAGGGCGAGGGTTAAGCTGAGTTTTCGCCATGAAATAGTAGTTGTGTTGGGAAATAAAGACCACAGCAATGTAGTATGATCATTTTTGAACAAAATGGTATAGAGGTACGTTTCATTGCTCTTCAACAAAGTTCGATTTTTTTAGTTTTTACCCATGTCGTGCTAGAACTGGCGATCCACCCAGTGTGCGATGTATAAATTTATATATTTTTAGGCCCCCCCCCCCCTCCTCCCTCATTCCTGAGAACATGACTGATCCCCGTTTTCCCAGTGTATACCTATCATTTCCATTCAAATTTCCATTGTTTTACATTGGTTTTACAACATTGTAAAACCCCATTTCTGCCCCATTTGGGGCAGAAACATAGAAGGCAGAAACCAAGATTACTTTACATGGTGAGAAAGAAATATGGTAGCTGTTCATAAGAGTATGGCTACCAAATCGATTCAGCTGATCTGGAATGTTTTATAACTTGGCGCTCTGTTACATTAACGACGCGCTCCCATTTTGACGCGCGGCGGCGCAGTTGCATTTCAAAGTTGGGCTGTGTATTTCTGACTTTTCATTTTCCAAAGTTGGGTCGAAGAAAAAGAAGGCCTTTAAACTTGAAATGCAGCATTGCGTGCCTTGCCTTTCGAGATGAGGATTTGTATTTGTTATTCTAATAGCATATAAGTGACAGGGCAAGGTTGTAAGGTGAGATTGGATTACCTATCGCATTCGCAGCCCACAAGGGTTAAGGTCTAGCTACACTATGCGGGATCCTACGTCCGTGATCTGCGTGTTTGCGGGTTTTGCAGAAAATCGGTACGCAGGTCAAGTTCAGCTGATAGGAAATACACAGGGTCAGCTACACGGGTCACGCAGATTCAGTCAAGGAAATCCCGGACGTTCAGTACAGGAAATGCCGGATAGTCAGGACGGTCAGGATGTTCCGTACCAATGTAAAGTTCAAAGCTACGAACTTTTTTGCAGAATCTGCGAGTTTGAGTGATATGAGACAGTTGTTGGCGCACTGCGCACTTGGTGGCGCACCGTATGAACCCAAGTGACGTAATTAATAATTGTTTCTTTAATTTTTTTGTGTTTTTGATGTTTTATTAACAAAATAAAATATTTATCAATAAAATAGTATTGAAGGTAGCAAATTAAAGCGTTTGTTGCGAAACCATTTATTAGTTGTTATTATTACGTCAGCTTATAATAACTCACGGAAATTCTGGAAACTCGCAGAAAGCGATGTCAAGGGAGTCTCGCAATCACGGATCTGCAGATCACGCACGTAATTTCCTGGACGACCACTGCTAGTGTAGCTTAAGCTTTATGGTGCTGTTGCCTACTATTTTAACTTTTGGTTTTGCTGTTCATCATATTGATCCTAGTTTTGGCATAAATTGCTTTTAACTTAAAGGGACCCTCCCACCTTCAAAAAAGTTAATGAATTGGCATGAAAGTGATGTCGCTCGGTTCAGAAAGAGCAAACACGAATATCTACCAAATTTCATCGAAAAATATTCACCGGTTTTCAAGATATTAGACTTTTACTTTTGTTTACTTTTTGGGATCTCCGCTGTTCCTAGCGACTTTATTTGAAAGTGCGGCATTTGTTGCGCGCAAAGCAGCATATACCACCGCGTGCTACAAAACGTTTTAGTCAAACATTTAAAAATCGTTAGATATCTGCGCTGACGTCACACATTCAGAGGGGTAGGTATTCCTATGCATTAGCCCCTCTGAATCAAAATGCTGCAATTTTGAAATTCAATATTTCCGATTTAAGGCATTTCTCGATGTTGTGAGTGCCGAAACCGGTAATTGTGAGCCAGGGACCCCATTTTGGCTATCTCAACTCAAATCTAATGTTAAGGTGGGAGGGTCCCTTTAAAGGTAGTGTGCCACTCTTACCTGGTACTCTTACCTGGTGGGGCTCCTTCTGCTTCGCAGCCGGTAGTAAGGACTGGAGCAGGAGGAACCCGGATAGGATCAGGACACGCCAGTCACAGTCTCCCCACGATGATGTCCTATAGATATGGCCAGATGACTGGAAAGTGTGTGTCCTCGTGGTATATGCCATTGGAAAACAACACTTATCGGTATGTTTGCACAAATATCGCGAGTCAGATGTAGTCGTACAATGTGTTACCTAGTGCCTGTGCGAGAAGTCGTTTGAAAGACGACAGATCTGAAGCGGCCACCACGGCCTCTGGCAAACTATTCCAGATAGCCACCCGACGATGCGAAAACGAGCGCTGCCGCACGTTCGAAACAGCACGTGCTACATGCAGCTTGAAGCAGTGACCACGAGTTCCACCTCGGGGAGGCTGATGGAAAATGTCCTCAGGGGTTATTGTGCTCTTCCCATGGAAAATCTTCCGGTACTGTATCAGATCGGCGCGAATTAGTCGGCCTTGCACAGAGAAAAGGTCAAGTTCCTTCAGCCTCTCCGCATAAGTCATGTCATGCATCCCTTCAATGTGTTTTGTCCATCTGCGCTGTACCCTTTCTAGTTTACGCACATCCTCAGCATATTCGGTGTACCACAGACAAGACGCATACTCAAGCACAGGCCTTACATGCGTCCTGAGAAAGAACAACATGAATGCGGGTGATCGACAAACTGTAGCCTTTTTAAAATTGTGACACAGTCCACCGGCCTTATGCACTACAGTGGCTATATGTAGATGAAATTTTAACGAATCATCGACCAACACTCCTAGGTCGCGCTGCGAGTGATGGATCGGAAGTGGTGTACCGTCTAACGTGTACAACGGCTGAGATTGGCTACAGAACTTCCGGGAAAATCTCAACACCGCACACTTAGCCTTGTTCATGCGCAAGCCCCAGGACAGAGAGGTCTTATACAGCACGTCAATATCTTGTTGCAGTGTCGGATCTGTCTGGGGATACAACGCCACAGAGTTGCGCGCAACAGAAGCATACAATTTAAGGTCATCGGCAAACATCTTAAAAGTACAGGAAAGCTTTGAGCACACAAAATTAATATATATCAAAAACAACAGCGGACCTAACACGGAACCCTGTGGAACACCACTGCACACGTCTCTGCACCTTTGAAAGATTTCCCGTTTTATTTTTCCTAGGATAAGAAGCTTCTGTTTTTACCTAATATCGCAAAAAAAAAATCAAAAATGGGCCTGGAATAGTGCCTTTTTCGCCTAAAAGTTTATCGGTTTTTAGATATGTATAACAACTGTAGTGGGCTCACCTGCAAACAGGCGTCGGGCAACAATCGCGAATGCGGCGCGCTTGTGACAATAAGCAAAGGTCATTATAGTGTTACGACCATACGACGTACGGGAATGAGTTATCAGCTGTCTAATCGTAGACAACACAATGTCGAGCCTTAAACTGTAAGCCTGTATTGGTATTGTTTCTTAAATTTGGCTGTCGAACATTAATTTGTGGTTTGAAATATGATTTTATGTAAAATAATTGATATGAAACAGCCGTCTCTTAAGTTATGACCCCATTACACCACACGCAAGTGGCAGAAATGACAATGATCAGCTGACGCATTTTTCTTGGCCGAAGTCAGAGCGCGCGGCCCGACGCACCACGCGTATTTGGAAATTCCGACCTCGACGAGCATCAGAAGCCACCTAACAGGCGTGTTCGAAACCGCAGGAGATGATGATGAACGGGTTTATCGAAACTTGATTGGATGAGCCTATCGGTAATAGCGATTTTAGTGTGTGCATTTATTGTTCATAGTGGTGTGAAATGTGGTTGGGGTACGACCGACAACCCGTCGGGGCGAATTTCGCACTGGGGTACTCAAAATTTGAAGAATTTAAGACGTTTCCATAAGTTTTGAAGGTATGGATAAGTTCTAAAAATCCGGTTCTCCTTATCCGGGTCATTAACTCCATATGGTCCAAGAAAGCTGGCACACTACCTTTAACCCGCGCCCCAGTGGCGGTCTCTGCCAACTTCGCCCTAGTGGGGGGGGGGGGGGCATATGTTACCACCCACCTCTAACTAAAAAACTAAGAGGGCTAGAAAGACGCGGTAAAAAGCAGTCGATAGCTGGGGCATTCCACGATAGATCGTACCAGGCCCGTCACCCTCATCTCTCAGATTTTAATGAAAATCCGTCCTAGGGGTAATCATAGGCCCCAAAGACGTCTGGAAAAATATCAGGCTTCTCAGATCAAAACTTTTTGAGTTATATTGCATTACATTCTTTTAACTTCGGTTTATAACGGTGAGTTTGATGGCCTATAACTCAAGAACGGGTTAAGCTACCAACAAACAGTAAACAACACTAAGCTTGCGATGAATCAAAAATTAATATTACCATTTAAAAATTCCAAAGAAAAATTTTTATTGTTGAGCAAAAACCTTAATCTTTTTTCATTTGCCTCTAATGACCTTTGGGACCAAAATTTTTCAAATTTTTATTTTTCAAAATAAACTTCATGTCATTGCAAATCGACATGCAAAAATTAGAAAGGTGTTCTTTCTATAAAATCCTCATTTTCCCGCAAACAAAATGGGTTTCGGTGGGGTTGATACGACCCCAGCACGCCGTTTCGCTTCTAATAGAGCTAGAGCCTCGCGGAAAAAACGAGCGTGTGTGCCGCAACAAGTCGCAGCGATTGGTACCCGATTTTAAGGTCTCAATTTAACCGGTAGCGTCTGAGGTCAGGTCAAGTGACTGAAGTTACGGGTTCGGTTTTTAGTAAATAACTTCGCAAAAAATGGCCGCAGAGCCGCGATTTTGGCATCATTGTGTTCGCCTAGCTCAGGTGCATCGAATGGTATACTTTTTGCTAGGGTGAGGTCAACTTAAGTAGTTGACCTCGGATCAAGGTCAAGTCAGAGCCCCTCAGGTCACGAAGCTGGGCAAAGGGTATCATATGGCATATCATTCGATTCGGAAGGTCTTCCCGAGTCCATTGGTGGCTTTCCTGACTCTCTAGCTCCATTTGATCGGGAGTTGTTGACGAAAAACTCGTACGACCCTAGCGACGTCATAAATGACGTCACGCAAGGTTACCAATGCAAAAGAAAAGCATTGGACTTTGCAAGAAGTGCATGAAATCACGATACCATGTACGTGGGATAGTTTTAGATCATTCTCGGCGCCAAGATAACAGTTTTTATATTTCCCCATTGACTTATAACAGTGATGTCACGTGACCGACCTGACTTCACGTAACCTTAAAAATTCCCAGATATACAAGTTGTGAGACCTCTGGAGGACACCATGTATGCGTCCTGTAGCTTTCATCTCGGACAGCTATGGTTGTTGGCGTCCAAAACAATGTCAGAACCAAACAGCCTTTTTCACCCTCGCGCTTATAGGAAAGAGGGTTGGATGAACCTTCTCTTCACTTTTTTCAGATGACTCAGACTTCAATTGAAATTTCAGTAACCCGTGATGTCACTAGGCAGCTTTACCACGCCATTTGTAAGCTCCTCTCCCGGAATCACTATTCGAAACCGTTATCGTGACGTAAAATAAATACATTTATAGAAAGAACACCTGGGGTATTCCACGTCAAATCGAACAAAAATCGGCTGTTTTGCACCTTACCATCAGCGATTTCATTATAAATTTGTGAGCGAGTTCCTGTGTGGCCCCGGACATTACATTGATGTTTTTTGCACATTCTGACCACAGGTCTTCTAAATATAGGGCATCAAATTTGTACAAAATGTTGCATCTTTATATTTTTGAACGACCATAACTTTGGTTGTACTTGTTTGATTTGAATGAAATAAACCTTACTGTTTATGTAATTTCTTAAGCATTTGTTAAGAGTTGCACCTACTTAAATATATGACCTTGAAATTTGCTTAACTCTGTACTTAAGCACAAATATTGAAATAGCAAAAAACACGTCACCTTCGATTTGGCTCATTTTCATATATTTTATTGCCTACCATATTCTTAACAACCTGTGAAAAAATTAGAGTGGGCCATTCATAAGTTTTGAAGAAAATTGCACATATGCAAACGTATGTTTGCACGCGCAGTGGAGGGGGAAGAGCGAATTTCGCCCACCCCTCCTGTTTTTCGCCAATATCTCATAAGATTAATGCGAAATTAATTATGGCTACCTGTCAAGAATTGAATTGGACATCTCATCGTGCAAGCAATAAGAAAATCGGTTCACAACTGTTCTAGTAATAGCGGTGTAAAGTGAACATCCTGTCGCCGCAGCGACGCGGCGACTCGGCAGCCGGCGCCGACCGCTACGCGCCGCCTGAATTGTAGACTGTGCCGGGATGGAGCGGAACGGTTCCGTCTTTACATCGCGCTCCCTACCGCTGATTACGTTCGATTCGCGTCAAATTTTGTGAGAAGACTAAGAAATGTACAGGCAATCTTCTGGTGAAAGAATTTTGAAAATCGGTTGGTAAACAATTGAAATATGAACGTGTAAACACAAAATTGTGATTGCTGCGTTTCCCGCATCGGCCGAGCCGCCTCAGCCGACGACATGTTACTCTTAGCAGGCCTCTAACTGCCATATTTATTATTGGATTAACTAGAAATTTCCCATACATACTAAAAAATGTATGTTCTTTCGTATAGTGAAGATCAAATGACGTGAAGATATCGTTGCGTGATAATGTTTTCGTTGAATTCACTTCATGATGCATTTCCACACGGCTCAAAATTCACCGCAAATTACCGTTTGCCTGAGACACTTTTACTATGGAACGTGAATGCTTGACTACGATGACTATGCATTTCCATTCTCGCAGAGTTTGGGATATCACTTATCAGCAATCATTCATTTCAGAAAGTGTACACAAGCAAGCATGTCTTGACTCTGTCTTTCAAGGTCACGCGCGGTTGCGTGATGTTGATGCATGAAAACGGCGTTTGCCGCGAAAGTTATGAATGGCCCAGTCCAATTTTTTCACAGATGGTTAGGAACATTGTGACGGACATAATATGTAAAAATTACCCAAATCGAAGGTGACGTGTTTTTTGCTATTTAAATTTCTATGTTTTAATTCAAGGTCAAATGCATTTCAAGGTCACTTCAATTTAATTTTATAATTAAAAATCAAAGCCTTATCAATTGCCTATACGACCCTGTTAATATCATTTTGATACCAGAAAAGGAACCAGAGTTATAGCCATTTAAAAAATTGATGTGTGACATTTTTCGCTATATTCGATGACCTATATCTCAGCGATACGTTATCAAATTTCGAAAATATTATACGTAACTCAGTTTTGAACCATGCCCAGTCTGCCTACAAATTTTCAGAAAAATCGAAGGGGATGACGGATTTCGGTGTTTGATTTGACGTGGAATGCCCCACCTTCCTAATTTTTTGCATATTTGTTAACAATGAGCCAAATATTTTTTTTTTAAAGAAATAAAAATTCAAAAAAATTTGGTGCCAAAGTCCAAAAAACACAAATGAAAGAAAACTTAATATGTCATATATCAAAAATGGCGTATTTTTCGAAATTTCAAAAACACATATTAATCTCTGTTTCATGGCAAGTTCAATGTTGTATAACATTTGGCATTTGAATAATCCGTCTTAGAGTTACAGCCCGCCAAACTTAGCGCTGCAAAGCAAGATCCAAAAAATGTTATACACCATAACTCAAAAAATACTTATCTGATAAGCCTGAAATTGTTACAGGTGGATTCAGAGCCCCTGATTACCCCTAAGACCAATTCTCGTCAAATTCCGAGAGATGAGGGTGTCAAATTGGAAAAAAGTGGTACGATCTATCGGGGAATGCCCCAGCTCTCAATGCGTACGTTTGAAAGTATTTCAGTCATTTTTCATCTTAGAGCAATATTGGGGTCACCAGAGGTCATCAAAGGTCAAAATTTGCCAATTGTCATTATATTTTTCAGAAAACATGCCGTTATCTCAGGAACTATGGTAGCTAGAAAAACGCATGGAACAACAATCGATAGCTTTTGAACTCTTCTTTTGATAAGGTCATCATCAAAATTGACCTCAGGTCAACGGTTTAGCCTCCAGAGGGCAAAAACTCCAAAAATAGCTGTTTTTACTAAGTGTTTTTCGACAGTAACTTAACGACAGTGACTACAAAAAGCCACGACATTTCTGTTGCCAGAATCGTGTTCCTCTCGCCGAGACGCGTCGCATGAACTATAACTTGACCTTGAAAGGTCAACTTGAAAATTTGACCTCAGGTCAAGGTCATGACCTGACCGGAAAAGGTCATGTTGCATATCAGTCGATGCGTCTCAACAAGACAAACACAATGAGACCATCCCCAGCGTCCTATCTCTTTCCAATCGCGAGTTGTTGGCAAAAATATGTTTGTAGCCTCAAATGACCTCGGATGACCTTTCTAGAGGCTATCAGCAAAAATGACACCAAGGTCATCACGGATGGTCCAAATCATTGTGATTCTGAAACATAAGCGTCGCCAGAGATTTTCGGTTGGGGGGGGGGGGGCAAAATCAACTTTTGTGTTAAAACTTGCCTTTCCCCAGTCTTTACTCACTCGTTTTACATATCATTCGACGCGCAATGGTGCGAGGAATCCGATGGTGACAAAGGTTTCCTTCTAGCTATGACATGTAATTTTTTTTACAGAAAAATTCAAAATTTTGAAATTTCATGACAAAAACGACTGGTAGAATTATAGTATATAGTGGCTGCGATTGCCGACACACTGCAGAGGGCCCCTGTGCATAGGCTCGACGCTCATGATCAT
The DNA here is from genome assembly GCF_019059575.1 of Amphibalanus amphitrite. Lineage (NCBI taxonomy): Eukaryota > Metazoa > Arthropoda > Thecostraca > Balanomorpha > Balanidae > Amphibalanus > Amphibalanus amphitrite. Next base: position 27,490 of record NW_024883301.1, read on the forward strand.
TACCCAGAAAAAGGTGAAAAACGATCCATTTAATCGGATCACCCTGCTAAAACCTCCATTCACGCATGCATGCAGAGGTTTTACGTGAAATGCATAGGACTTATCCCAGCCGCCGATCGTAGCTAAGCTGGGCATTCGGCGGAGAGTGAATGTCGGAAGTGTGAATCGGAAGTAATTCATCTTTGCTCCAGTGAGAGGAAGTGTTTTGTCTACTCGAGTGTGAACAAAAGTTTCTCGTTTTTCGTGTGAAGGGAAGCGCTGCAAACGCGAACAAAAGCTATTAAACGGAACCAAAAGTTACGCACGGCATAGCGGCAAGGGATCCCTTAGAGATAGGTTTGGGACTTCCAGGCCATTTCAGGCCACTCAGGGCCAGTGCCGACTCTTAGAAGCATGCTTAGGATCCCGGAGATCGGCGTGGGTCACCTCAAATATTTACGTGTACGTGGTGCTTTAGGGCTTTCCGAGCCCAAGGTGGGGCCCTCCGAAGCCAGTGTGGGCGGCGGGCGCTAAGAGACTAGGCCCCGGGTGAGCCTGGCCCTGGAGCCCTCGGATAACAGTGTGAACCCTCGGGGTCTGTGTCGAATCCCTAAGAACCCTACGTAGGGACATAATAAACATGTGTTGCGGACCTCAGAGGGACACGTGAGCTGTGACCCCTCAGATGCCGGCTTGGGGTTAGCAAAGTATGTCGCCTCAAAAGTTTGGCTGAACTAACAGAGGCCAGTTAAGGTTCTGAGAAATGTTCGAAGGCTCAAAGATCCCTGTATGGGCCCTCAGAGAACATGGATACCAGTGGGACTTTCAGAGGCCGGTTTGGGCCCTCTGAAAGCTTCTTTAGGGCTCAGTGGAGCTCCTTAGGAGCCTTTGTTTAAAGCAAGCTCATGAGCCCTGCGACACTTGTACGGTACTTAAGCCTTTCGCAGACATTTGACGAGAGTTGAGAAAGGCCCCGAAGATTTCGTTTCACGCTTTGAACGAAAATTGTGTCAGCACTCCAAAACTTATGAAAATCAGCTGTACAATGTAATAAAGAACGAACTAGGAACATGGAATGAATCACAGCATTGACATTTCCGAGTCTGGACTCGGAGTCTTGAAGATTTTGGCGACTGCGAGTCAGACTCTGGTTTGAACTGCTTGCTCCAACCGAGTCTGACCTCACAGGCATTCTCAGAAAGGTACCCTCATTTTTTCCCGACTCCAAAATCTCATCGGATCTGTATCGATCTCAGGGGGTGCCCGGTCCGAGGTTGGGGGGGGGGGGGGGGGCAAGCTGCCCCGCTTGCCCCCCCGTGGCGACGCTAATGTTCTGAAATATTTGGACTGTTCCTATGCGTACACACGGATCTAGAGGCATTTTCATTTTTCTCCATTGACTTGTAATGGAAAGGTCACGCCACTGACCTGACCTTAGGTCACGGATATAAAAAAATCCGAGATATACGAATTGTAGGCGCCCATAACACCATGCAATCCACCAAGTTTAAAACCTTTCTGACAAACACTGCAGGCTGGACATGATTGCAAACTTTTTTAGGCTTGGTCGATTAACTTGACCTGGTAACCTGACCTGACATGACCTGTGGTCAAAAATTTCACACATTGTCCAAAATTGATGTACCCAAAGCTACCCGAAGCGGCGCGGCGCTACGCGCCGCGGTTTTTTTATTCACACGCATAAAACGCGACAGGGTGGTAACATATGCCCCCCCCCCCACTGGGGCGAAGGTTAAATGAGCACTTAAAGAAATTTAATATCATTTACTATTTGTATGCAAACTTTTTGCAATTTTTGATGCCTGCTCTGTGCTCAAAGATTATGAAACACTGGTGGTCATGACTAGCGTATGCCATGCTGGTAGACGCGAGTTCATAGTTGGCATAAGCATGTACAGAGGTACAGAGGTCTATGGCATAAGTATTTCGCTGTTGGGGCCTGTCTGGCATCCTGCTTGATCTATACCTGGCGATTCAGAATCCCTCTCATTATATTGAATGATCATGCTATCCAAATGTTGCTGACAAGGAATGTGCTGATTGTTTGTTTTTTTTTTTGTGATTCTAATATTAGCAAAATGATCCAAAAATTCAGTTTTAATGAAATTAAGATAGACAAAAATACACAAGATTCTGTTCCCATGCTTGCAGATGACTGTAAATGTCTAATTCAGACAGAGAAGATCAAAATGTATAATGGAACATTTAGTTTTAGGTGATAGCAAAAGTAGGTTTGCTTTGCAAAGTTTTCCAGGTCAAGTTTTTGCTACCAGCTGTATTGCTGAAGCTAAGGTCAAATAATTTTCCAAGGTGAAATTTTGCTTGTTTTTGAATATCTTATCTACAGATGATGGGTAAAAGTGCAGCCACTACCATGAATAAATCAAGCTGAGGTCACCTGAGGCTGACGTGATCAAACCTGATCTGTTCTAGCCAAGCTTGAAGGCTGAGTGAAGCCTAAGCCTAGCCTTCTGCCAGAGGCAGGTGCTAGGTGTAAGATACTAGGTATTGTAGGGTTAGGTAAGCATAAGACCAGGTTAGGTTATGTCAGTTGCATTTAGTAGTAGAAAGTTTGGATAGGCTGGGACTTGGGTAAAATCAGTTTAGGATGGGCAAGACATGGTTTTGTTGCAATAGGATAATGTTGTACAGTGGATATTGCATAACCACCATACACCATATTTTATGGAAGACCAAGCTAACTCCTTCCGGGGCTTCTGTTCTGCCACTCATGTTCAGTTGGTGTTACCAGTCACCAATGAGTTCAAAGTTTGCCCACAGCCACAATATATGACTGCCTTCAATATACAATATACATGATGCAAGTGTTAAATGATGCTTTGTGTTTCTCAACAACTATGTGTTGTGCATTTTGATACATGTTCCCTTTGAAGGTATATTTGACATTTCTGAATAATTCGAACATTTGACCACAATTGCCTATGTCCCATTTCCCATCTGTATCGTTACTCAATAAACAAACAACAAATCATCATCCCCGAACGACAGCGCACCAACATCTTTGAGCCTAACACATCTGTCTTTGGCCATAGGCCGGCGGAGGGCCGTGTGAGGGAGGATGCCCAAGTTTCCGCGCGCCACCGGCCGGGTGACGCTCTACCCGTACGACCGGCAGTACGGCTGGAGGCCCACGCTCGGCGACCAGGACGCCATCTCGTCCCGGCTCTACTCGCGGTGAGACCGGCTGCGCTAGCTACCCACGCTGACTGAATTACACAGACGCTGACTGGGATGGCTGCGCTTGCGCCAGGTCACCAATGTTGGAATGCATCCACATAGACACATGTCATAAGGAAACATTTGCATTGGACTTTGCTTGCATGCGTTTCACTCGCATAGCAATATAGGTAATGCTTTCTTAACCTGATCATGCGATTCATTTATGTCTGCTTTTTTCGTGAACTCCGGACACGGCTAGCTGCATCGCTCTTCCTTAGTAATAATCACACTAGGGCCTAGCAAACGTGTCTGCCTATATACGGTAAAGACTTAATTTTTTATTGTAAGTGCATACCCCAGTGTTTGCCAACCTTCACTGGACGAACTCTTAGTACAGAACTTGACCTTGAGGGACTCGCGATTGGAAACAGACATCCAAGCTTTTCGGTTGTGACTTGTGACACCCGTCGCCTGACACACTGGTACAGCTCATGGTCGTCTTTTAGGTAGGGTGAGCTGGTTTTATGTCTTCAGCGAAGTTTTCCTTCTCAGTGTGGCACCTGTGGCGACATATGAAGATTTCAAGGGATCTGGTGGAGCCGTCTTTAACTTGGAATTCTCCAAGGATGGGTTCGTTTTACTTTTTTTCTTTACTTTGCGGAAATTTTTTGTCATTATATATGAACAAATGTCCCGGACGTAATCGTCCTACCTTTATTTATACAGGTGGCCTCTGTAAAGAACGTGCTGTTGTTGCGTCGTGGACCATACATGTTACACTCGAAAGTCGCTAAACTACCGGTCCGGTGGTCAGCGTTACTCACCGCTAACGTGGTCTTTTCCCTAATCCCTACTAACACCCAGTGTTCTCCCCACCCGCTTGCGGCGCGTGCAGGAAGGTGCTGGTGGCGGCCTGCGAGCGGCGCTGTGTGCTTCTGTTCGACACGCTCACGCGCCGGAACGTGCACACCGTGGAGGAAGCGCATCAGGGATACGTCAACTGCGTCAAGTGAGTAATCGACCGACTTCGTCCTTTTGCGATCCAGCTTTTTACAGATTGTGTTAACTTTATAACTGTGGGCGCTGAGGATCTCAGGCAGTCTGAAAGTCCAAAACCCCAAATCATCGTCATCATTTCTGTGGAACTTGTTTGTCGTCTCGCTTTTTCAATAGCCTTCCGATTGTTGCGCAGGTTCCTGGACTGTCGCATGTTCGCCTCGTGCTCGGACGATAAGACGGTGGCCATCTGGGACGTGCGCAATCTGCGCCAGAAGGTGCACTGTCTGGAGGCGCACAGCAACTGGGTGAAGAACATCGAGTACCTGCCGCACAAGAGCCTGCTGGTCACGTCCGGCTTCGACGGCAGCATCTACACCTGGAATCTGAACAACGTCGGGTGCGTGATCGGTCGGCAGATTACGTTACCTATGTCGATGGTTTAGTTGACACTTGCACTTAAGTCCACCTGGCTTGTAAGCGTTATCTCGCATTCAATATCACCTGGAGTTCGCTCATTTCTTGCTTAATCAGATTCCATGTTAGAGTTATTTGCTTGCTACCACGATGCAGACCTGCTGTATTTTCCCCAAAACCCTGTTCCTTGTCCCAGCTGCTACGGACATGAACGTCAGTTGTATTAAGTTTCCATTCTCCAAACTTATTCGTGGCCTGTTCTCTGTTCGGCTCTTTCCTCTTCTCACCTCTCTGACTCTCCCTTTCTACCCTGAATCTCCCTTTCTGCCCTGACTCTCCCTTTCTACCCTGACTCTCCCTTTCTGCCCTGACTCTCCCTCTCTCGGTATGCGGCAGAGGCTCGGAGCAGCGGACGCAAAACACACGGGTACTGCACACCAACGGCCTGATGCGCACCAGTCTGACACCCGACTTCAGCAAGCTGGTGATCTGCACTAACAACGGCTACCTGATGGTGGTGCACGACGTCGACTTCGACACCATGCAGGAAGACCTGCGGGGCTTCAAGGTCAGTCTGGTGACAATCGGCAGCCGGTATTCTCCGACGCTCTTTTTTGCGCCTCTGTGTTCTTTTCTGAGCCACATTTAACGTGCGGTTCTTTTTGTCACGTTTTGTCTTAGCGACTGGCTATATGAATCCGTTCAGCGCACGAAATACGGAGAACAGCACACCAAACAGGCAAACCCTGCGTCTAATCTGGAAGCGAGCGCTGACCCTGGTCTGCGGCTGTGTTTACGTTAACTCGCTCCGGAGGTATAATTGTGCCATTGTTTGTTCTGTTCCCCGTCCTGGCCTGTCTATATTCGGCTCTCTGACACACGCCCGCTCCCCTCTGTCGCCAGCCGAGCCTGTATAAACTGATGCAGATCAGTAAGACGCCGTTCCCTGCGGCTGCCCGCTACACGCACCTGTTTGATACGTCTCGACGGCGCAACCGGATCGAGTTCATCACAGACTTTCCCGAAGGTGGGTCGGGCTGCTAGCGTCCTCTCTACAGTGAAGTCTCTTGGTAGCTGGCGGTATCATCCGTCTCTTCACGGCTCAGGTCGAACGGTATCACGGTGCCATGAGTGCCGCAACAGTACGGGGTGGTTTGATTTGAACCGACGGTCTCGTCGGCTGGAGAGGTCGCTAGTCGGGGACCAGGGACAATGACCCGGGAGTTGGGCGTCCTTGCTCGGTTATCACAACCTTCGAGTGTTTTGGCGCAGGAGGTCTGGAAGAATATGCTAGTAGATGAGGGGAATCATTTCAAACGAACAGACGTCGATGCCCTCTGTCGTGCATGGCGAGACCTGCAGTTCGCATCCCGCCTTTCAGAGGACGCTAGCAAACCAATTTTAGCCAGTGCTTCGACGAACTGCGAGAGTCGCAGCTGTTTGTGCTATTGACAGCGGCGCGTCTTGGCCCTGCCGTGAGCATTTTTCAACCAGCAGATTTTCTTATTTCCTCTTAGGTCTGCGTTATATCTGTAGGCACTGAAGCTAAAATGAAGCTGTTTTTCGTACCTGACGGGCACTCGCTGGCCCCACTGCTCTGCCAGCGTGGATTTTTTTTTTGTGAACTTTGCAACGCTATTTTTGCGAAATTCCGACACTACCTATTCGCTATTTGCCAGAATTTGACAAGGTTGCAACTGGCCGTATAGAGTGAAGTTGCACTACACGTATCTTCTTTGAGGCATACGAAATCTTCTCGTTGCTGCCGCTAGCTTATGGACGTTTATTTGTTTGTCTTCCTGACCTTAAAACTCTAAAGGTTTAATTCATATTCGACCTATTTCTAATTATTGGTGAATCATGGTTAGCGTGAAATTGGTAGTCTTACAATCAGCTAGACACGTAATTTTATTGTACGATATACTGCACAGTGCATATATCACTATGAGTAGTAGGTATTGCGTTCGTTGTTACCGAATAGAAGCAGAATTTAGCTCTGAGCCCACCCACGTCCGCTGACCACGGCCGTTTGTCCGCAGTCGTTTCTCGTCCCAAGTTTCTTGTGCTACGCCGACGTGTCGGTAATGATGAGAAATAGCGCCGTCTCAAGTCTAACTCATCAAAGGCCGAGGATGCGAGAAGTCGGCCAGTTGCCGCGAACTCGGCTAATTTAAATGTTTCACAGTAGCGTCGACGCCGGCTGCGGGACTCTGTCGGGGCATTGAGGCGAGCTGGTCGGCGGCCTGAGCAGCTCATCAAGGGCGCGGCACGCGACGCCGCTTTGGGGCCCGTCGCGCCGAGCGACCCATTACCGATCGGCTCGCAGCCCGATGGTTTATGGGCCCATCCATCCTGACTTTACCGCGCTACTCTCAATGCAGATCAGACGGCCTCGTTTGCGGCCATCGGGCTGTTCCGGACCCCATTTGCAACGCGCTCCCGGTATATCCCCGCGCTCATGAGCCATTCATTTTGTGTCGTCTGTAACGTTTTTTATTATTGAGAGTTGAGACACTTTTTGACATTCAATTATGGTATGGCTCGCGACCGATTTCAATCTTCGGTTATTTGTCCACGTTTTGAATTGTTTGCTGTGTCTTAGAGCCCCGTGGCCGTGCATCAATCTTTTATTTCAATATTTAATTCGTTTGAAGCGTTAACAACACTGAGTTGCTACAGTAGATAATCTGACACACATAACACGGCAATTCGGACTTCTGATTTCCTGTTAAACCACTTACGCCCCTCCCTTCTGACGCCCCCGTGGTGTATCTGCAGGGAACGAGGCAGAGATGATCGCCTCGCTGGCGATGCACCCGCTCGGCTGGTGTGTGGCCAGCCGCAACACGAGCAGCGAGGAGGCCTCCGAGTGGACGTGCGTGCACGACATCCAGGACGAGCGGCTGCGGCCCGGAGACGAAGACGCGGATCCGGACTCGTCCGGAGACCCGCCGGAGCCGGAGCTGCCTCCGCCGCCGCCGCCGCCGCCGCCAGAGCAGCTGGCCGACGACGAGCGGTCGCGGCGGCCGGCGGCCAGCAGCCCGGACCCGCTGCGGGAGCTGCAGGACATCTCCCAGTCGACCGGCTCGCTGTTCACGATCCGCGTCAACGGCCGGCGGCCGGACGGAGAGGCCGAGCCCGAGGAGCCGGGCGCCGGCGACACGGCCCGACGTCGGCCGCTCATGCAGATCCGCTTCAACGCCACGCTGCGCCACGGCGCCGGCGAGCCCAGTCTGATCCACGAGCTGGCCGGCCGCAGCATCGAGCTGCGCGCGCCCTCGGCAGACGTGGTCGAGGCGCTCGAGATCATCCGCGAGCACCGGCGCCGCCAGCGCGCGCTCGAGCGCGGTGAGTCGCCCGATGTCGGCGGCGACGCTCAGGGTCCGTTCATCATCCGCGCCGGTCCGAGTCGGCACGGCGGCGGCGCCGACTCGGTGTTCCTGATCGGCTCCCAGGCGCGCGCGAGGGAGCGCTACCGTCAGGTGGACCTGAGCCACCAGATCGCGCAGAACCGGCCGCGCCTGACGCGCTACATCGAGGAGCCCAACCTGCGACTGACGCACGGCTTCATCAAGGAGCTGTGCTTCAGCGCCGACGGCCGGCTGCTCTGCTCCCCGTTCGGCCACGGCGTGCGGCTGCTGGCCTTCAGCGAGACGGGCCAGGAGCTGAGCACGTGCTGGGCGCCGCCGGCGCGGCCGCTGCACGAGCTGGCCGCCACCTCGTCCCACAAGCGCGCTGTGGTGACGGCCAAGTTCTCGCCGTGCGAGTGTCTGCTGGTGACGGGCTGTCTGGGCGGCAGCGTGGTCTGGCACCAGCCGCGCCTGGTGTGATGCGCCGCGCGCCGCCCCGCGAGCCCTTCTGTGATAGACGCCTGCCGCCGCCGCCGCCGGCCGCACGCGGCGGCTTCACGGACAGCCGGTGCCGGTCGGACGGCCGTGAGGGCCGGGCCGGTACCTCAGTCTGCCCGCTCCGCCGGTGCGCCCGCGTGTCGTTTTTGTTTACTGTGGCGAGTCTGTTTCGCCCGTGCCGGTTTATGGCCTCTGTTTGACCGGCCGCCCCACAGGCGGACATGGTAAGACTACGCCGTCTCAACCGGCCCGGAGTCGGACTGTGGACGACTGTGCTGTCCTGGCCGCCAGAGGCTGGTTGTGGGCGGCTGCGTCCGTGTGGGTGTGTCGGTGTATTTGTATGTGTTTGTTGTGGGACACGCGTCGGGTGGAAGCCGCATACTGTTTGTTTGTGAAGACAATAATGTTCCCGCACGCGCCGCCCGACTCATGATGTGCGATCCCCGACGATCTTCCATGTTCTTTAGCTCAAATAAAACGATCATAATATGATTCGTTGATGTGTATTTCACAGAAACCCCACTGATGCCCCACAGTCCCTGAGGTGAACTGTAATAGGCACGGTAATGACAGGCAGGCAGTTAAAGCGCACGGAGTTCGATTCATCTCCGCGACACAGCGAGCGGGTGGCGCATGTCGACGCAGTTAAAAGCAGTAGCAAAATACATGTGAATCAAGAATATGAGGAATAGGGAGTAACTGGTCACGTGGTTAGACAGGCAAGTGCGAAAGAGCGCCGCCAGACGCCCCGAGAAGGGGCAGCTGCAGCCCGCGGTCCTGACAGATCACAGCGCTCCATGGCGAGACATGATAGCAGCCGATTAACTCAGTACCCACATAACACCAGTCAGCGTTCTGACGAGACATGACAACAGCCTCCGCCTGCGCTGCGGCACGTCAACGGGTTGAGGCTGGCGGACAGGTCAATCACAGCTCTGCTCACACATTCGCAGTGTTGGAGGAAGCACCCAGACGCCGCAGCGGCCAAAGCGTACACAGAGCTCACCGCGGGCAGCTGCAGCGGCCGGCGGCGGCGACCCGTCCGTCGTCGGGGCCCGGCTGGAGCGAGAGGGCTGGCGGGCCGGCCGGGAGGGCTGGGTCGGGACGCACACCCGCGGGCTCACACACGGCACGCGAGCGGCAACGATCCATCAAAGCACGCCCTATTGCACATCGAGACACCAAAATGCTGTAAGTACACACAACATTGTACTGACCATGGGGTAGTGTTGAAAAGTGGGGATACGAACAGACATATACTCCCACAGACACGGTGTGTACCCCACAAGGCAACAGGCTTCTTTCACCCCAGCGCATCCCAGCAGCAGCAGATGCACACCATTAAATACAGCTAGTACCGGTAGGGAGCTGAGCTGCGTCATACCCTTCACAATTAGGTGAGGGAGATCCCGCGGGGTCACCCACCGCCCCTGTATGACGGCAACGGGATACATTTGAACGACGCAGCAATAATGCTATAGATGGAAACTCGTGGAAACGCGCAGAAGCCCAGTCACAGAGCTGTGGAAAAACGGTTCAACTGAAATCACCAACTACGAATTTATTCTATATATAATTCTAGTTTATCCGACAAGTTTGATAGAAGTTGGACTATTTTCATGCTCCACAAAAAGGAATTCATCAGATGAAATGACTCCGACCTCAACCATATGTAACACAGGGTTCTGCGTAGCCAGCCTCAATAAAGAGACGTGTGCCACTGGTAGGAATTGTTCGGTCGACCAACACCTAAATTTAACCTCACAACGAAGCTCAGCTGTTGCAAAAACCAGCAAGGCTTCTCACTTGGGGCCACGGTTGGCACACCAACACCACATCGGGCGCAGGCTCGGTGCGTATTTGAGCCTGTGGCGTCAGCAAAGGGAGGGTGTGAGTGACCTTAGCGGCGGCGGCGTGCCCTGAGAGCCCGGCCCATCTGAGGCACGCCACACGAAGACACCACTGCCCTCGGGTTGATCTGAGAGCATAGCGCCACGGGGTCCTGCTGACCGACCTAGGCCCTTCATCTAGCTACTTGGCTACAAACGGTGGATGGCATACCGCTAGCGAGCTCTTATCTGACTTCGCAGGTCACCTGCGGAGCACGCCGGGGCACGGGCAGTTGGGCAGCTACTGAAGTGATTAAGGCACGTCACATCTGTGCGCAGCAGACGCGTGTTGGACCCTCGAATTATAAACGGCAGCGCGAGCTGTGCGAAACGGCTGCAAATTGAGCGACAGTGGCGAACAGTATCGGTACCTCCCAGATTAATAAAGGCTGACATTTAAACAAATATCGTAACAACAACCCATTCAAATCGGACCACAGCCAGCATTCATCCACGACAAAAATAAAACAAGTAAAAATCGTCTGATTAAGCACACAGGACAACAGCTATATGGCCTCTTCAACAATATCCCTTGGCTGCATCACATTTCGATATTACTAAGTACATCACCCACGGAAACCCAAATGCACATCTGACAGGTCGGGGACTTAAACTGACCGCCGGCAGTCCCGACTTGACAGCCTCCCCGCCCACACGCACACAGACACGCACACAGCAGTCCAGCCCAGCGGGCGAGCGCCGCCCCTAGTCTGGCGTGGAACCCCCGGGGTGGGGTGGGGTGGGTACAAGGGGAGCCAGGGGCACACCAGACAGGACAGGCCGGACACACTGGACACACGGGATGCCGGTCACCCAGAGGTCGGGGAGCGCCCATAATATCCACGTCAGGTCAGGTCAGGTCAGGTCCCCGTTCGACCGGCCTCAGACGAGCTGCGGGTCGGGCGGCAGGGGAACGGGCGCGGCGCGCGGCGGCTGCGGCTGGATGCCGGCGCTGCGCATGTAGCCGAGGAACTGTGCCGGCACCTCTGCCAGCACCTCGCGCGCCAGCCGGGTCCTGACGGCGGCCGGGTCGCCGCCCGACAGCCGGCGCAGCGGCACGAATTGCACGATGTCGCGCTGCGCGGCGCGGCCGCCGGCCGTCAGACGCACCTCGTCACCGTCCAGCTCCTCCATGGCGTCGAACTCGGCGCCGCCCACGCCCACGATAATGATGGACAGCGGCAGGCTGGAGGCGCTCACAATCGCCTGCCGAACGGGTACCGCGGGTTAGGAGCGCGTCAAATCACCCCAGGTCACCCCAAGTCAGGTCAGGGACGCGTCTGATCGCCACTGATGAGTCTAGGTCAGGGCAGGTTAGGAACGCGTCAAATATCACATACCTAGGCCAGCCCATATCAGGAACGCGTCAAATATCCCCAGGCCAACCCAGGTCAGGGCAGGTCAGGTCAGGGACAGGGTAACTGACGGGCTCGGTCAGGCCGCCCTCGAGCCGCTGAGACGGCGGCTGATTGGGTGGATAGTGATGACCGTTGTCGGGATATGACGGACGTTTAGCTTTTACTGGCCGATTGACGATCAATTAGCTTCGAAGACTGATAACATTTACAGGCACTGAAGTATATGATAAAAACTCATGGGAGATCAAATTTATTGAATAGTATGCGTCGTTTAACAATTAAATTGCCATATAAATACCAGTAATACTGGGACATTTTACTAAGACCTAGCTGTTGTCAATCTCCCCACCAACGCTCCAGCAATCGGCTATTTAGTCAGTCAGTATTTGGCGTAAATAAACCGACCCACGCTGAACTGTTGGAGCAATGACTGAGAACACCTTTAGTCTAATCATTTACAGAACAGCCATTTACCAGGTGTTTTGGCAAGGACGTATGATCCTCACACCAGACATAAGCTCTCATCGATTTCTGGGGTAGACGATCTATACAAATAGATGTGTCACGAGGCGTATGCAATTAGTTCGAAATCCAGTGCAGCTGCCGTTAAATTCTACAAATTAGTGTTCGTGCTGCCATCCGTCTAGTATGCAGTGGCATCTAATTTGCAAGCGATAAACTGCGCTTATCTACGTAGCCATGTAAGCTACGTAAGCATCCCATGACACACGTCCTAGAAACAGTGCAATGTCATTGTTCAGCAGTGCACACCAATCCAGGACCCACATGCAGCTTCACTAGAAGAATGCGAGGCAAATCAATACATAGCTTGTATAATAAGTGCATGCTGTCGATGAAATTCATGTATAAAATCAGCATTTCCTTCACATTTCATGAACATCACATGTCAACATATGAGCATGCTCAAATCTCGTTACGCACCTATTTGGTTCGCTGCAGGTCTGCGAAGGACCTCTTTTATGTAATGTGGGTGTCTAACGCACCTGTTTCGTCTAATGTGAGTGTTTGACGGACCTGTTTGCTACATTGAGTGTTTGTCGCACCTGTTTGTTACACTGTGAGTGTTTGACGCGCCTCTTCGTCATACAGTGGGTGCCTGATATACCTGCCTGGTCCGCCCTGCTGTCACTGTCTGACACAGCAGCCTGGTCCTCTGAGCCTGCCCCTCCCAGCCCACCTGTTTGTTGTGGATCACCGAGCTCACCTGTTTGGTCTGCGGCATGTCGGTGATGACGCCGTCGGTGATGATGAGCAGGATGAAGTACTGGCTGCCGTCGCGGTACCGGCTGGCAAAGTTTGCCACGTGCTGGATCACCGGGGCGAAGTTGGTCGGTCCGTACAGCTGGATCTGGGGCAGGCAGCGCTCGTAGGCGGCCACCACCCCTGTCGGAGCCGGGGCGGGTTAGAGGGACACTATCGGCGGAGACAACGCACCGGAGAACTAATGGGACTACACCAGTCAGGGTTACTGGGTAGTATGCTAAGTAGTTGCTAACTAAAAGTCACTAGAGAAGATAAGTTATGTTGTGATATGATGCATTTTGAAAGACGCCACCACCACATTGCTTTTCAAACTTTCGCTAACTAATTCTATTCGTTTTAAATTTCAATCATTTGAGACAAACCAAGACGCCACCAAACCTTCAAAGAACAGGAACGCAAGACATGTAAATAGTCACTAACACAAGTTAGGACACAAGTCACCATGTATCACATTCCCCATGCTTTGCCATAACCGCAAACAAACGACTCATCATTCCTCTGAGTTTCTTACCACTCAGCTTGTTACCAACCCGACCCCAGCTACCACTCGAGCCAGACTCTGCATCACCATCCAGTTTCCCCGAGAAACTCCGCATTCGCACCCCACTACCTTCGATGCCGTAGCAGAACGGCGTCTCGGCTCCGATGTTGACGAAGAACTCGTGGCTGACGATGCCGGCCGGCGGCACGCGCGCGCCGAACCCGAGCACGGGGAACTGTTTGTCGCTGTCGTAGTCCTGGATGATGTTACCGACGGCCCGTAGCGCCGTCACGTACGGGTTGCTGATGCGCCCGGCGGCGTCCCGGCCCAGGTAGTGCAGCGAGTCCGGCTGCATGGGGTTACCGTTGGACGCTGCCAGAGAGGGTCGGGGTAGTTAGTGACGTCACTGGTGGCAGGCCGGGGCAGATAGTGACGTCAGTGGTGGAATAATCCCGAGTGTGACAAATTATGGGCAGGGGAAGGAGAATGGACATTGGACACACACGTTTAGACACGGTTATTCATCGCGAACTAGCTGGCCACAGTTCGCAACACTGATGAAAGCATCGGCATATGAAACATTCCATCATCTTTGAGTAGTGTGACATTTATCCACCAAAACTGACGCTGCCAAAAATAGCCCCATTTACACTCGCTGAACAGCGCCCCAGCCTTTTGAGGAAGGTGATCTTGAGAAGTATTCCAGAAGTCCTGCTACTTGTGTTGCTTGGGAACTAAAGGTCAATAATGCCATGATGTCAGTGTATACCTCTACGGATCATAATGAATAGGAAAATCATACTTCATGTCTCATGACTGCTGTACAGTTATAACTTATAGCCACCCTTATTACATAATTCATTACCGTTCGTTTGCATTTGTTCACTCTGTTTGTTTGCACTTGTTTGTATTGTTTATCATTAGCAGCTTGTTGCACCGTGCCAAGTTGTGTTATCTGCTGTTCTGCTGCCACCAATTTCCGGCTCCCGACAGCAGCAGGGGTAGCGGCACTGTGACGTCATTATGACGTCACTGTCACCACCCCTCTCCTCGTCCCTCCCCTCCCCTAGTCAACTCTGATGTACAAACGCTCGACAACAGTAACAGAACGTTACAGAGTCCAGTGACACAGCTATGCCGCGGCAAGCTAGTTCGTTACCGAGCAGAGGAACAGAGCGTTCCAACGTCGAACTCAGCCCTAAGGTGTGAAGTCTCTGACGCTCACCTGTGAAGTCGATAGCGATGGTGCAGGCCAGCTCGGTGCCGCCCTGGATGTAGTCCAGGAACGTGTGCTGCACGCGGATCTGGCAGCTCTGCAGGATGATCTGGCCGGAGTTTCGGTACGAGGAGCCCTTCCGCGCCTGCCGCACAGACGGGGTGCGGGGTACCGATCGGTCAAAGAGAGCGGGTTGGGCGGGAGAGCGAGGCGGCATCATACCAGAAAGGCAGCGGAGAATGTGCATCACGGTACGGTGGCTCAATTTGTGAGATAAATAATGACGGCCAATGGCGGGCGATTAATCAGAATGTAGAATAAAAATGTATTTAGTTTGGCAGTCATTTAAGAGTTAAGACGTTTTGGCTCAGGGTTTCCAATTCAGGAATATTGAAGCATCATTGGTTTTACGACCACCATCGAATTTAAGACAAATAGACGCCAAATACGTTCATGATTGCCCATTGCCTATCGATAGTGCTGCCTTCAGTCCAGTGGGAAGTTGATAACTTTATTGTGCTCTTGGTCAAACCAAGCGGCATCACAGGGCCCGAAAGCAGTCAGGCAAAGAGCTATTTCATATTCGGATAGTGACAATCGCTGTTCTGGGCCACAAACAAACCTTCACACAGAGTCCTAAATCAATAGGATACGAAATTAGGACTATAACCGCCTCTGGGAAGCCTCCCAGTAGCGGAATTATCATACTACCAAGCGGAGTACGCATCTCCGACCAATCTGTCCGGACAGCAGTGTGTCAGTCATTTTCGGAACATATTTTGTTGATGTTTATCAGCATCATCCTGCTAGTTTGATTGAATTTACATGGATGCACATTGAGCTTTCCGGCTGAGGCTTAAAACGGCATCAGTGCATTGCCCAGATACTTTGATTCGAAATTAGTTGAGCCTTAACATTGGTCCACTTGTGCAAGATAAAATAAGGCATTTGCTTTCCTACTTGAAGTGAAAATGCATTCCACGGAACTGTAATGTACAATAACGCACACTCATCACAAAAACTACTGACACCTGTACACAAGGCACCTGTGTAGATCCAGCCAGATCATACCATCAGGTCAGGTTCTGTCATGACATAGCCAGGAGGAGCAGCACGGACCGAGCTAACGCTATCGCCGAGCGACGCCGCGCAGACCGCCACCGTAACGCGCCACTCACATCCTCTGGCTCTATCGGCTCTGATCAACATCGATAGTGCAATGAATGGATAAACTTATCGGTGAGATGGGCAGAACTTGAGAAGTTATACGCCCTCAGAACCATTCCTGCCGCAAGCTCCGACAAATTGCGGCCTTGGGTCAGCTTTGAAGGCGGAGGATAAACAATACGGCTGCAGTCAGTCCTCGCCATCAATAACGTACTGGCTTGTGACGCGGAAAATTGAATATGCACTCAATAGTCAAATGGTTTTAAAATAGTAAAACATCGGGCTTATTCAAATAATCAGAGGCGCCACTGGATATCATCAGACACCACGCTTGACTACATTTTCTAGCACAAAAAGGAAAACGTGAGCTGCCACTGATTAACTAAAATCCATACGCAAAAAGAACCTCAATCTTGAGTCTCATTAAGTGTCATTTAAAGGCCCACAGAAAACCCAAAGAGCTATCAATCTAGCACAACTATCCGACCACTCAAGTTCAACCGTGAGGAAAAACTGCCAGAAGTCATCCAGCCGTCTGTCTCAAAGTGGCGAGGCGGGGGGCGAGGGCGGCTAGAGGAGCTCTCAGACGAGCTTTGCAGTTCGCCATCAGTCGCCTCCTCAGAGAGCGGAGTTCGCCGCCGTCAAAAACCGCCGATGGCGGCTCAGAGCGGAGGGCGGGGGCGGCGCGCGGCGCTGCGAAAGCCGGCTCACCGGCAAAAAGGCTGCCACCCATCAGCCGAGGGCGATTAACGCGGTAAAGGAGCACAATTGAATTCAAATGAATGCGCCGCCGGATTAAGCCGGCAGATGGTAGGCCTCTCGGCCGTTTGCAATGCACTGGGATAGGTCTTGACAGAAATAGGACCAGCATTAGATCGAGATCAGACTTAATAGTAATCAGTAATATCACAATGTAAATTGCAAATTATGTATGGCCATAATTCATCAGCCAATTCTAGACCCGTGAACGACGAGCGTACGTCAGAACGATATGCTTCTTGAACCATAAAAATAACTCATTATGCATACGAGTATTCTAATTCATCCTAATTCACGATATCATCGTGGCCCAAACGCACTTTTCCGACGACAAATATCCAAATGGTATCCAATAATCCAAAATATTTGCCTACTTGAAGGCATTCTAAAAGCTTTCCATTGTATCTTTAGGTTGTTTAAGAAAAGAGGCGTCTTCCTTCGTAGCAAGTCCTTTCCCATCAATTTGGCGACTGCGAGCTATTGTCCTACGAACAGATTTATGGCAGCAATCACGTTAATCCTATAGTAATTCTAGAGTGCTGCTACATATAAAACGCCTCGGAACGACGTAAATTAATTACGTGAAAGGAGCAATGTAAACAAACAACGTAAAAATGGGGAATGGTAGACAAACAATGCAAATATGTTCTAGAATGCAGTAAAAACACATTTACCCATTGCCCTGCCCCTCAAATACATAATGATAAATGAGATAAGAGCCGCAGTTTGAGTTCGAATGGTCTTGGTTTACCAGTGATATAAAGATCCTCCAACAAACACCCCACGCCACGCCCTCCCCATCCCCCCACCCCACGCACACACACATACGTCACACCCCCTCCCAACCCCACGCCCACGCTCACACGCAGTCGGGCCGTCACGCACGCACCTGTTTCTCCTTGTTGATGCAGTCGAAGGCGGCCGGTTTGGTGGCGTCGCGCAGCTGCTGCAGCGTGAAGAAGCACTCGCCGATGAGGTCGGGCGTGCCGCTGGCGTTCCAGTCCCAGCAGACGGCGCGGATGTTGCGCTGGTAGTCGCCGTTACACAGCGAGCCCACCGACACGGTCACCGGCCGCCAGTCGGGGTTCAGCGTCCGTTTGAGCACCTCCGTGCGCGAGACGAGCACCCACTGACCCTCCTCGGTCGACTTGAACAGCTCCAGGTACGGGTCCGACTTGCCCCACAGCCAGTCCTTTTTGTCCAGCTTCCTGCCGCAGAACTGCAGCACCGCCTCCTCCTTGGAGCCCAGCATCTCCTCGGCGTGCACGATCAGCGTGGCCGGCTGCGCGCCGCTGGGCGGGCCGCCCTGCAGCGGCAGCTCGGAGACGCGCGCCGACACCAGCTCGCCGAGCGTGCACTCGCGCCGGCCCAGGAAGTCGTGCTCCTCCAGCCGGGCAGACGACGAGTCCACGTCGTACACGTCGAACCTGACGACGGAGGGAGAGACGCGGTGTGAGGGTTAGGGGAGTCGTGAAATGCACGTCACGTACGTCATGAAGTACACGTCAATGAGTCGTGAAATGAACATCACGATAGTCACAAAGACAAACAAAAGTCGCAGGAAAAAGCTATAGGATTCACGATAGCTGAGATAACACCAGTTACCGGAATGGATTTATAGTTTGACAACCATAGTTGCAACGG
The DNA here is from genome assembly GCF_019059575.1 of Amphibalanus amphitrite. NCBI lineage: Eukaryota > Metazoa > Arthropoda > Thecostraca > Balanomorpha > Balanidae > Amphibalanus > Amphibalanus amphitrite. The sequence goes on from NW_024883301.1 coordinate 45,729, forward strand.
AGTATCACTTCCTCAATAATACACGGGTAAGGGTACCTGCTGACTTTTTCAAGCATTGCCACGTTGGACTTTTTTATCAGTATGACCACTCGCCCTAAAAACCCAACCCCGTCTCACCAACTTAGCCTTCTCTCAAACGTCGTTTACCGTACTGCAAAGTGCGAACCATCATACCCTGAACGCAAGCCGTCGGTCGCTGGAGCAAACATCGTTCTTCCATGGTATTCACGTCAGCAATAAACAGCACTTGAGTGAGCACCTTAAAAATTGCTCTCCTACCTATAAGTATCATTTCTTCAGGCGCCACTTTTTTGACCATCTTGCTCCGCTCCGTCGACACTCGACACCCGCCCTCCCGGACGCAGTGGTACGGTAGGTAACTACCCTCCCGGACCCCGCCCATGAGGAGCTCACTTCTTAGATCCGGATCAGAAGGGCAAGATGCAGGAAAAAAGAAAAGTCCTCCTAAACTCCCGGAACTCTCCGAGCTTCTCCACATTTTCATACTTACCCGACAATGCGCCAATAGGAATCAGACTACGTCACCAGCGACAAAATAAACCAGGGGAATCAGAAAGTATGGCCGGCAAGAAGATGAACAAACAGTAAAAAGGACTTAGTAATCCTCACTGAAAGGCTGCAGGTACCGCCCACGAGTCAATCTCACAATAATGAAACATTTATTGCGGAGATTGACGTGAACTCGGTACCGAGCCAGACCAATTTAAAAACAGCGGGGAATGTCCCAACTATCTACGTAAGGACCGCTCGCACTCAGCGGCATTCCCTGATCGGCAGCCTGATCCGGGTGACGGTGACGGGGTGGATCAAAATAAATTTGTACCTTCCCACGCACCCTACCAGGTATTGATAGAAATGCTACCTGTTGAAAAGAAACTAGATATTCTAGGGTGATACCATAGTTTCCGACGTACTTTTGGTATTTGACATTAAGCTTAGCGATCAAATTTACAAAGCGGATCCCAAAAAGCGAGTCAATCGCAGTTCCATTATGGTGTATGATCTACGTCAGCATGAATCGGGGCAACATATTTTATAGGTAATGGCTAAAACGTATTTTCATAAATCTAACTGCACATGAAAAAAAAAATCGTTCACCATTACATAAATTACTTTATTGACCAAAAACGCATAGCACCATAATCAGGATTACGGTCCAGGCTAAGCTGACCTACATACTAAGCAATACAGCATAGTCGTGTCCGGCTAATCTGTAAATAAAATTGCTAATAAGCAACGGACGACCATCTATCAGATATCATGCAAAAAAGGCAGGACTAAAACCGCATGAAATAGGGACACCAGCCGAAGATACATCTAGCAGGCTGACAGCATATCAACAAGGGCGGTGTTTCTTTATCGATAAAATCATGAAGTTGCGGACCGGCGGGCCGGGCCCGGCGGGCGCCCGGCCGGCGCGGGGAGACCCGCTGCAGTTCTCGTCCCTAACGACCCCGGCGCACACAGCCGCTATTTGAGTTCGGAAGTGGCCAAAATGCGATAACTCGTTAACCAGTTGACATTTTGCCAAGAAATTTTTATTATATGTGAAGTAAACCGTAAGGTTACGTATGGAAACGTATGACCATCCTGCTGATCCAGCATTGCCGTAAAAATATGTTTGCTTGTAATCCGCGGATGACGGGTATATCCCATAACATGGGTGACTAGGGAGGGGATTCTGCATAGCTTCCCTGCTGTCTTCGAAACTACTCGTTCAATACTAAAAATTCAAACGGTTTCTGATAGGAATAGCTGACAAACGAAACCTAACTTTGTCACAAAAGGTCATGGAAAGGTCATGGGTCACAAAAGGTCACGGAAAAGGTCATGGAAGGAAATGTATACATTTTTAAGGTCATGCGACACATCTTTAATGTCCATTTCGGCAAAAGCATCTAAAAATGATGTCATCTGGGTCGTCCGATTCGAAACTATTTCCATTCGACAAATGAAGGTCAGGTCACGGCGAGGTCAAAAAGGTCAAATTTTGAAGTTGAACATTCTCAACAAAAAAAATATGTGCATCGGATGCAATTTGAGCTCTGGAACACGATGATGCTATTCGTTTTGGTTTTCGATGTCAGTACTGAAATTGCCTTTGCAATATCGAGAATTGTGATTAACCGACTACGGTAAAATGCAAAAGCCGATAACATTGCCATTTCTGAAGATATCTGACTGAAACTTTCCAAAAGCAATGCAAATGTTACATACAAAAGCCAATAAGCTTTATTCTGGTCGATGGCTGCTCCCCAAAACTCTAAATGTTATCAACCATATCGGACATTCTTACGATGTTCTGTTGGCTGGATGTCTTTTTGCTTTATTGAATTTGATCAGACTACATTCAGTTAAGACGACGTACATTTATTGGTCACCAGAAAGTATACCCCTTAAGTCAATTGACAATCGACAACCAACAAATGCAATCGACACGAGCGTCGAGCACCCTTCCGCACAAGCAACTGCCGGGGGCGATTAGACGGACCGCGCTCCTCTCTCGCAGCTGATTGGTCAGCTGCCGAATCGCACAGACGTCAGCTGCGCGGCCGCCGCCCGGCCGACCTGACCGGGGTCGGCCGGGCGGCGACCTAGCGTCACTCGAACTGCAATAACTTTTGCCGGAAGTGTGATGCCAACCTAAGTTCTTCAGCAAATGAATCACAATTGTACGGTATATGTTATGGACGTTGTCTCGATGTGAAGCACGTTGTGCGTTTTTTGGCAGGCCTATGTAAATATTGAAATCCTCAAGCCCTTCTGCTTTGTGCAAGTGTGCAACATTTAGCTTACAATAACTGAGTGGGAAGTTTTTTAGATGCACTTTTGTTACCAATGGATTCCGCACATTTTCCCCTTTTAGCTGATATCTTACTTACGCATTTTCAAGCAAAGAATATGACAGGAGACTCGTCAACATTTACATGAAGATCGCAGCACAAGTTCGGTCTCACGGAGCAAAACAAAACGGTGTACTTTGGGAGCCCACCAATCTGTGCCAGAATGAGTAATCTGGATGATACTTTAAAGGAAGACTGCCACCTTCAAAAAGTTTTCTCAGATCGGCCTATGATTTATTCCCTGGACAAAACAAAATTTTAGAATTCACCTGACAAAGTATCATCACGTGAATCGCGAAAAAAAAATGTCGATTATCATACAATTATCAATCGGTTAATGTCTAGCGACAATGTTTACACATCACTAGACTTCAAGGTCATAAGATTATTACATTTTATTTGAAAAAGTAAGGTATTTTATGATTTACTAATATATGATTTCATAAGAAATTGGCCATGTTTAATTTATTTTGCATTTAAGTTCGTAAAACATTTAAAAATTATGGCTCATTTGGAATGGGTCTGGCCCATGTTAAACCCCATTTCCCACACTTTTTTGGAAAAAATGAACTACTGAATATATAAGTTTAACTTTTATTTTGACACTCCAAAATTCTTCTCTGATCTCGAAACAATCAAAGTTTTGACATATATTTATCAAAAGATAAGAAAATTCGTGTTTCAAAGTTATCGATAAACAGTAGAGATGTCGGTTTTCTTGGACTAAAAAAATGGCATCAAACTGAACTTTGGTCTCCGATTTCTCGCAAACGGGTTCGAATTTCGGAAAACCGACTTCAGTCTGGGACATAGGTGGCTCAGCTCTAGTGAAAACCGTTTTGTGGAAAAAAAGGTGGCAGTCTACCTTTAAACAGTCTGATCAATTTACGACCAGAAAATGTGAGAAAAGCACGCTTTAAAATTTGTCGAAAATTAGGGTATTGGCCATTTCTGAACCCGGATAGCGGCTGTGTGCGGCGGTACCCCGGGGAGCACGCCCCTGCTCGGCACCATTAGCCGACGCTACGGCGTCACGGCGCGTCACGTGACTTCACAGCGCGCGGCTCACGGACGGGCCTTCCCGCCGTACGGTACGTCCCGCAGCTGAAAGCAATCCTAAGCAGTAGCGCCGTCCTAACTACCAGCGTCTGCGGCCCGGCGGGCTTGCGGTCTCGTGCACTTACGTCCAATTACACCAGGGTCAGATCAGAGCCCGCGCGGTACGTCCGGTCCGGGCCTGATGACATCTGAGGGACTACCCGGGCACTATCGTACTGGAAACCGAGACGGAAGGAAACTACACGTCGGACTGTCTGAAAATACAATGTCAACTCATATTGTCTGTGTATAGATGGTACGGGGACCCGCAGTTGCTACTGTACACAATCCCCAAGTCTAACCGTCTGTCCTGTCCAGTAACAACCGATAACATTGATATCGACTGCTGGTCCCTGTACAAGACCAGCTGAGGTTTCCTGTGAGTACCCTCTGACAGCTTATCGTTGTTCCCTGTGAGGGTGCTGGGACAATTTACTCAGGGTCGCAGCTGTACAGTAGCAACTGCGGGTCCCTGTACGAGATTTCCACAGTCCGTTGTGGTCCAGGAGCAGTGATAATGATGCCAACCGTTTCCGAAACCGCTTCTTAGTACAACACTAGGTCATTACGCTAAGCGTCTTACGCTAATGCAGAGCGTATTATATACGACTTTCTAGTTCCTACCTACCTAGTTTCCAATGTTTTTGTGCCAGGAGGGCTTTACTAACAGCATACTATATTGAAATAAACAACGCAATGAACCCATTCCACTACCCCGAGTGAAGAACGGTGCCTGTTGAGATAGGCCATGGTCAATTAACTGACCGATTGAGCATCTGTCACTTCCGTTCCATCCCCAAATGTCATCGCGACTCTGACTGAAAGCTGGCGCTAGTAGGATCCAGCCTCAGCGTCCCCAGCGTCCACAGCTCCTAACACAAGCCACTCGGCCGGCCAGGCGGAGTCACAGCCGGCCGGCCGCCGGGCGCTCACCGTAGAAACTGCTGCTCCTCGAACCGGTAGGCGATGGGCACCTTGGTGGCAAAGTCGGGGTTCAGGTTATCCTGCACCACCTCGGTGCGCTTGTACTCGTCCCAGCGTCTGTCGCGTGCTGACGAGCCGAACGGTGCCACCGAGACGACCACCATCGGGTCCGACTTGGAGAACACGTCCATGTCCGCCAGGTGCCTGGGGGAGGAGGTCAGAGAGGTCAGATGTCAGAGGTCACAGAGGTCAGAGGTCAATTAAGGCCAGAGGTCACAGAGGTCAGAGGTCAGATAACATCGATTGATTGCAGATTTGGGTGACTCGGAGTTGGTGGGAGCACACACATTCCTTCAACAGCACAGGATTGCAAATAGACACCGAAGTCCCAAAAGCTTATAAAATGTCTCACAACTCCGAAACCCCTATCCGAGACTGTTGACTTCTCACCCGCGCACGCCCTCTTGCTCGCTCGTACACACTCATTAACCACATTCATTAATCATCCATTCACTCACTCACCGACATGACAGGGTCAGTTCCACCTGGGTGACCGGCACGGCCGCCGAGCCGCCGGTGAAGTTCTGCATCTTCGGTCACAACTCACAGGCCACAGGTCACCAGCCACGGGTTACCAGCGACCCTGGCCTGCCGGCGGGCAGGGTAAAGGGGCGGTCAGGGCCGGCCTGTCCGCACCGTCACGCGCCCCCGCTGATTGATGGTGCGCCACTGATCCGGCGAGAAGCCGCGTGTGACCGCAGCTGAAGGCGGGGGACCGACTGGAGACGGCACGCTGTGACAGATACAAATGGGCTGCACAGCTGGCATGCTCGACAAACCACGCAGACAGCTATTGTGCACAGAAGTTAGAGTCGGTCACATGGAGACCGGAGACTGCAGGACACCACACCACAGCTCTCAGATGAAGAACAGCGTTAAAATTGCAATGAACTGTCATGCATTCTACTTAAAGGGACCCTCCCACCTTCAAAAAAGTTAATGAATTGGCATGAAAGTGATGTCGCTCGGTTCAGAAAGAGCAAAAATGAATATCTACCAAATTTCAATGAAAAATATTCACCGGTTTTCAAGATATTAGACTTTTACTTTTGTTTACTTTTTGGGATATCCGCTGTTCCTAGCGACTTTATTTGAAAGTGCGGCATTTGTTGCGCGCAAAGCAGCATATACCACCGCGTGCTGCCAAACGTTTTAGTAAAAGATTTAAAAATCGTTAGATCTCCGCTGACGTCACAAATTCTAAGGGGGCATACCAATGCATTAGCCCCTTAGAATCCGAAAACTGCAAGTTTGAAATTCCATATCTCCGAATTAAAGCATTTTTCGATGTTGTGAATGCCCAAACCGGTATTTTCAGGCCATGGCCACCAATTTGGCTATCTCAACTCAAAAACTAATGTTAAGGTGGGAGGGTCCCTTTAATGTAATGCTATTGTGTGTGTCTTATGCCTTGGAGATTCATCAACTTTGAGGTAGGTAGTTTGCAGCTTGGACACTTGGGAGTCTGGAGTTAGCGATTAGGTATGTATCAAGAAAATGATTGAGTTATTGTCATGCACAGTTGATGAATTTCCTAAAACTTAAGAAGTGTTCATGTTTGTTGCTTAGTATGTTCACATATGTCAGCGTATAGGTACAGGCTTATTGTTTTCCTCAGAGACAATGACAATACAATAGCAATACAAATAAAACCACAACTGAAACCCAGGCTTTGTTTGCTGCCTAGTATGTACATGTGTGTCAGTCTTCACATGTATTGCTTAGCATTAAACTCTTGATAAGCTGCATAATGTATTCAGACAGATTTATATAAAATGCTAACTATTTGTACTTTAAGCAAAACATAAAGGAGTTCTTAACACCTTTATGACTCAGCATATTGTTTTATTTTTTATTTTGTTATTTGTTAGGAAGTATAAGTTGATAGACGTGGACCCGTGTGGCATGAAAAGCAATGCTGTAGTGAATCAAGCCAAGGACCTTCCATATCTACCAAACAACCTTGCCTATAGGCAAGGTTGTTAACCTGTAAAATGTTAGCCCATACCAACTCCTTTTGGAACCCACAAGGTCCATGCTTGCCATTTCTAAGATAGCAATATATTATAGACCACTGATTAGTGATACACTGGTGTGATGCTCTCTGACCACAACTTTGATGAACAAAGAATGGCAACACAAGATGTTACCTTTTCAAGGCAGACCGCAGATGTATCAATGATTTCTACACATACCAGGAACTCAAGTACCAACTGATTAATTATTGATAAAACTGAGAAAGCAAAGCACATATAATGGTGAAGAATTCATACAGTAATGAGAAAAGTAAAATACAGTATAACTTGTGATTTACAGGCTTAGGTACAATATTTGTTTAATTTTCTCATCAATTTGTGAATAACAGATCAACAGTTTTATTATCAATATCATTATCAATTATATACACTTGGCTGACTATTACGTTCAACCTTAAAAATTTTCCAGACTCGAAAATCAAAGCTGAAGAGGTCAGCCGTCAGAACGAAACTGGAAGGGTGGAGTCCACACTCCACCCTTCTAAGTTGCTTCTAAGCACGGTACATAGAATACTAGGTAACACCGGTTTGTCCGCTCAACACAGGGCCAATGGTCACCACTTTCTTCAGCTGACGTCTGTGACCTTGAGCTGACCTAGGATGATAAACAGCTGACAATTTAGGCCATTTGGAGCTCACTTGACAGCTGAAGAGCGTGATTTAAAATATAAATATTTGTCAGGCACTTACAAAAGATATTATTCACCAGTCATTTTTAAGCACATTCTGTCATAAATTAGCTGACTCCCTCTGGTCTTCCACACGGCAGAAAATGCAAGTGCAAATTCTGCCATCTTCAAGTGAGCCAAACGCTTATGATACACATGATCGTTTCTCTCAGAGCACAACGGAAACTGCGAGAAAACAAGAGAGAGTCGGACTCTACAAATGAATGAATTTGGAAGAAAAATAGCTGTATTTTTTCCTGTGGAAATGTTGACTTTGAAAACATTGGCCATCAACTTTAAAATTGCCCCCAAATATGAAAATGTGTGAATTGACAAAACAGGCAATCTTGCTGTTTTTGCCCAAGTTTGTTCATGATTGAGAGAGATTCGATGCGAAAATGCACTGATATATACTTTTGAAAGCGAGGTCTCGATCAGTGTATTAATTTTGATTTTTAACTAAACGCTAGTCCCACTTTTCCCTCCAAGAAAATATATTTGTCAATTTTTCAATAATCATATTATGCGTCATTGCTTTAAAAATAAAGAGAGTCGGACCGTAATTCTTTCAAAATGACTGATCGTGCTCAATATCTATCGGAATATATCAACAGATTGGCCAGACTCATTGGCTAAATATGTTTAAATTGCATTTTTCTTACTTTCTGCAGATTTTCCTGCAAAATTTTGCTGTAGTTTAAGCTGCGTTTCCTGCAGATTGTGTTCACAGACCAATGGGAGACAAGTATTTCTTCATCAACAGGTTTATTCGCCATCAATTGGTCTAGCGGGTGTTTTTCGCATGCGCAGCTTATGTCACAGCTGCGTAAGAACACGTTCGCTTTAAATCATTATGGATATTTCTTTTCGGAATATCAAAGGTCAATGTTGATGTGTTTCATAAGATTTGTGGTGGCGGGATTATCGTCATTAACTAATTACCTACTTGATATATTTTCATGGGGAGTGGTGTAATGCCTGCACGACTGTTGACTTTCATTGTAATTGCTTGAGCTGGTTCCTGGGCCGCCTCAGATAGCAGGATGTTGGCAGGATGATGTGTCAAGTATCATCGCCTGACAGGAAGGTGGGTACCCAGACCCCTAGCTCAATATTAATCTCAGATGAAGCCCGTATATATGTCTTAGAGACTTAGAGACATGTTAGTGTGGAGAGCAAATAGATATTATAGGATTAAATTGGACTTACTCCACAAGAGAATCGTTTTCGGTCGGAGCTTTCGACATGTATTACATGTCCTCTTCAGCGAAGGTCGGTAATCGGGGCGAAAATAAAACGTTCGGGTCGAATCGAATCGCACAAGAATCGAATAATTTCGATTCTAACTGAGATTCGATTCGACCCGAACGTTTTATTTTCGCCCCGATTACCGACCTTCGCTGAAGAGGACATGTAATACATGTCGAAAGCTCCGACCGAAAACGATTCTCTTGTGGAGTAAGTCCAATTTAATCCTATAATATCTATGTCTTAGAGCTTGTTAAAGTTTTAACCTCGCCTACATATAATCTAACATAACCTGAAATAACTAGACATGCTAGAACCCTTATTTTGGTCAAATGCTGATGAGCAGAAAAATATTAACTTTTTGACGATTTGCCATGCCTACCTATTGCTATGTCTGGACGAGGGTTTCTCAGTTACTTTGTAGATAAACTAAGATAAAAAACATCATCTACCCTAGCCTAACCTTTGCGTACTAAACTACCACTTTTGGTAAATGTTCAGAAAGAGTGATTCACTTTTCAGGCATACATTTTGTACATTCTTGCACTATTTGACATCCTGAATCCAGATATGATATTTACATGTGATACAAATACAAAACCAAAATCAAACCTTACCTAACCCCATGCCAGACTGGAAAACATCCATACACTACGCCGGATGCCAGTGAGACCATCTTGCGCCGAAATTTGGCACAAGCGATTTTGCACCGAAATTTCTGAGTGATTTGTGCCAAAAATTAGGTGCCTATTTGTGAGAAAATTAAGCCCTTTTCATATAAAGCACATGTGCACATATACTGATCAAGGCTATATCAACCAGGCAGAGTGTTTCGGGGCTTTGTACGCTAGGTATCCCATGTTTGAGCGTCCGAATTAGTTTTTATTTCCACGTAAACCCAATACCTCGGTGGGAGCCAGCGAGGGCCCGGCAGCGGAGCAGCACGTGCCCTGGCACATCAGCCTCTTCTCGGCTCACGGTGCAGAGCGCCGCTGGGCACCGCTTGTCTGGGCACTGCTGACACGCGGCGGAGTGGAGACAGCCGATTCGGTGCCGTATTGGAGCGAGCTGCCCCGGTGGCCGGCCCTCATCTGGTCCCTGAAGATGAGGGCCGGCCATCTGGTCCCTGAACGACGCCAAGCGTCGTTCGGCCCTCTGAACGACGCTTGGCGACGTTCAACAACGTTTTCCATGCCTATCTCTACGCCGAAGGTTGAGGCCTCACCTGGGCGGCCGTTCCTCCGCTGAGTAGACTCAGGGCGGCTCGCCAGTTCGAGCACGCGACGACCGGGGCGGGGACGTCTCGTCCCGCAACCTCTCCAGAGCTGCCCACGGGGCGAATCTGCTGCTAGATTGACCAGCGTACCGCATAAATTCGGTGACTGTCTTTCGCCAAAAAATTATGCGACCGCCCTGCACCGAAAAATTCGTACGCCGCCATGCGCTGAATTCGGCGTATGCGAAGTTACGCCGGACGTGCGCTTAAATTTTCGGCGCAAGCCCGCCACTACGCCGGACATATTCGGCTTAACGTGTATTTTTTTCCAGTCTGGACCCCATGTTGCATATTCATATGAACTGTAGATATTTTTTGAACAAATACCCATCTTTCATCCTTTCAGCATGCCTACAACCTACTAAACAGCCTTGGTATCAACCTACCATTAATACTTTATCTACACATACATATTGATATATGGGGTATGTTTGGTTCAGTAGGTTATAGTAGGTCAGGTGCCTACATGCTATCATTTGTCATGCTTTGATTTCAGGTGGTGTCTTGTGGGCTTTATAGTGGGCTTTGTTGCCCTCTCTAAGTGCAAGGGTTAAGTGTTGATGCACATAATGCAATTTGTTTTTTTTTCATGGGCGCAGGAACCTCACGTAAAGTGTGGGGGGAGGGGGGCAGAGAACATCAATGTCACTTTGTGGGAACCCCAATACCCCTATGAACAAATTCTTTGCAGTTTCGTGCTTATCTCACCTTGCCGAACAATTTCTTGCTCTTAGTTTTGAATTTAAATGAAAAATAAATATTTAATTTTACTTTAAAAATTAGCATGGCTGAAAAGTGGGGACATCCCCCCGATCCTAGGCCTATTTTTTTTTAATGGTACAAATCATCCAGATTCATACGAGAAGGGTAGGTAGCTACCTACAAAATCAAATCAATGCCTCAATTGTTTATTGTTTTATTACAATAAGTCCCTCCTCTGCCAATCACACTAAACTATCTACTGTCACAATGCAGTGTGCGTCATGATTTCTCAACTCTATGCATACAATATATTTCCATTTGTCAATCACATATTGTTTTTTTTTTTTTACAGGCTTTCCGGTTATGACTGAGGCCAGCATCTCACGTGTCCTGGCTACGCCAAATCACTGCGGATGCCGGATGCCGAGGACCGGAGAGCCAACCGCTTTGAGGCGTAAGCTCTGTGGCGTGGCTCGAGTGATCACCAGGTTCTGACGGCTACGGCGCCGTCGACCTGGTTGAATAGCTGGGGCCTGGACGAGAGTGCCCTTAGTACGATGGTCAATCGGTTACGTCCGAGGGGCGCTCGAACACGCTGCCGTCGCGTGGCTGCCGGCGGCCGCCCCCTCGCACGTGAATCTCCTGGAGCGAGGACTGCGGGAGGCGGCCGCATCATCACCTGTGTCCGCGCTCAACACCGTGCCACGCACTAATGGCGGAAGCCCGACTTTCTCCGATGGAGGAGAGAAGCTGGACGCTGGCTGCCAGGCTGCTGGGGAGGGCGCTGGGTCTGCCATCAGGGGACCCCCTGCGCGCGACCGCCGAGGCCACGGCACCGGCGCGCCTGCCTTCGGTCCGACGCTGGAGATTGCGAGGCCGCCAGGCCTGGGCGAGAGCGAGAATCCCACCGTGGCAACAGACGGCTGGTGTCACCTTCCGGTTGGACGTGTGCCCGATCCGGGCTGGGGCCACGGTGGCGGAAAGGGAAAGCGTGGCTACGCTGCACCTCGCGTTCCTGCCCCTGTGTGCTGTCCGGCTTTGGACGGACGGATCTGTGGAGGGCGGAGTCTTCAGGCGCTGGGCGGGAACCGTGCTGGTCTGGCTGGACGAAGAAGTCGAGGAACTGCGGGCCCCGGCCGGAGAGCTGTGCTATAGCTACCGCGCGGAGATGGTTGCGCCGGTGACCGGTCCGGAGACCGTACTCGGAAGAGACAGAGACCAGGACCTGCGGTCCGTACCTATCTGCTAACTGTGCGGTAGTGCTGGTGTAGTGCAACATTTTTGGATGGCTAGCTACATTTCACGATTAAATAGCTGGTACGTTTCAGTGCAGGTGGCGTGACGAACAATGTATCTGTTGGCCACTTCTGCGGCCGCTGCCATTTCCTACTCGAAGGTGGGCGCGCTGTTTGGCTGGGCCGGCAGGATGTTCCCATTATGTGTCGACGACAAAGCGAGTATATTCATGTTCTTTTAATGCACCGAAGTCTGTTGTATATTTGAAGTTTTATTTTAGGTTGACGATTGCGAAGGGCAGATTCATCTTCTCTCTCTTTCATTTGTGTTGCCACTTTAGCGTTCATGTTTGTCATAAGTGTCCTGGTCCGGCTTGGTTGTCATCTTTATTCGTGATGTATTTTATTTTACGAACATGCTGGTGATCAATGCAATACACTTTTGATTAATAATGCTGCTTTAGCTCTGATCCTTTGTGGTATGTCTTGATTGTACTACTGCGATAGTGATTTTTCCTCACCAAAATATGCAGGCAACAAATGTAAATGCTGCCAAAAGTTTGTCATTGCGTGATGTATCTAAAAGACATCAAGTTTCTGAACGTGGTCGTGTACTACGCAACCGGAAACTCAATAGGACGTGGAATGCTGTGAAGCAAAACTACAGAATTGAGGCTGGCCACGCCAAAATCAAGTGAGATATGTCTAGCCTTTCTTCAGCCGCCAAGGCTTCGACAGACTATCCGCGGGTTCGGTGTCTCTCGAACTACGAAGATTCAACGTCGTCCGGCCAATCCTGGTTAAGGTCAGCGGGCACTTAGCTGTGGTTATGGAACAGGATTGGCCGTCCGAGAGACTCAGAACCTGGGGTATGTTGCAGCACAGCTATGTCGACCGGGTGTCGTCGCAAGCTGCCCCACTCGACGAGAAAAAGTAAAACCGTCCCGTCCTAGGCTGACTAGGCTTAGCTAGGTGGCAGCACAGTCGCGCCGGCAGGGGGCAGTGCCACAACCAGCCGACTGATATTTTCGTGTGACGTCAGAACCGGTGCCTCCCTGCTTCTAAGGGTGGAGTGTGGACAGTGATAACAGGGCCAAGATTCTTAAACAGGGCACCAGAGCAATTCTCTCAAACAAACTATCCTGCAGCCTACAGTTCAAGTTCTTTTCCAGGGCTGTCTCATCCCTATCTCCGTAACGTGTCGTGTGCGACCAATGACGTCACGGCATTGCGGCGTTCTGATTGGGCGGCAGCTCTGAATCGCCCGACTGGTGGTCTCCGCTCGACAAGCGCACGTGCGCCGACTAGACATTTGTAGTGGCATTGACGGCAGAAAAAGTGAGGTAATGCAGAGCTCTGAATATAATTGAATAGAGTCTAAGCCGTTAGTAATACCTAAAAACGTCAAATAGGTTTCTTGTTCGTCTTGATTTGAGCTTTAATGTGATATAACTTTTACCTTAGTGTCGAGGTTGGCAGCTATGTGGGAGAGCCCTAAAGTTGGGTCATTTTCCATAGGATTGCATTACAGCCGTCCGACCCTTCGTACCAGTGACGTCACGGAAATCGCTGCTTCGGCCTAATGAGCATACCTTCTATATAGGGCCTTGGTTCTTTTCAGCTTTTTACCTCAGTGCAACACGCGTATTTACAAATTGCAACCGAGCTCCGCCGTAGGGTATTTTATTTCCGCCGTAGTGTATTTCAGTTGGGGTATTTTCTACCATACATCTGCCTGAGCTTGGGGTAATTACAATTTGTCGGCGACGTTAAAAAATGATGCACCTTTTTTCGCAGTATAGGTTATCGCATGTGCATATTTTTGCCTTTTTGGTTGCGCTTTTCCCTCGCCCGTATAGGGGGAGGCGTTGAGCGGACCCCATCGGTTTTTCGTGAGTAACTCGCGTAAAAACCGTCCGATCGCGACGAAACTTTCAATACCCCCGATTTTATCAATTTTACTCCTACCCTGAAAGTTTCATGACCCTGACCCAAATGACCTTTAACCTATGACCTATTTCTCGAGACCATGTTTGGGCCGCCTGAATCGTGATTCGGCGTATGTCGGCTCGCTTTAGCCGCGCGTTTGCAGTCTTTACGTGGTTTCAAGCGTTGAAACATGTGATATGATGCTGGTCCCACGCATTAGGGTGGGTGTCACATGAAGGTCAGGTCAGCTCAATGACCTTTGATGACCTCGGTTCACTTTTTCGAGTTTAACATGTTTCTAGGCTAGTTTTTGGAGATGATTTCGAATTTAGCAACCATTTGAACATTACAGGGGGTGTAACGAAATTATCCGGACATCTTTCTTCCCGCTGTAATTAAAAAGCAAAACATTCTGGTACTTTTTATTTTGACTGAGCACGTAGCCACCTTTCATAAAAACACAGTGGTGAATGTTCTGGAGCATTTCAGCCAATGGATTCTCCAGCACACTGGCTTTGATGCGGACCAACGCCGTCTAAACCTGTGCCTGCGGTTGGGCGGTGCTTGTGGCGGGCGTCTCTTCAGTCACCTGCTGAACACAGGTTTTCGATTGAATTGGGATCGCGACTTCTTCCAGACATAAGCGCTAGCCCAGAATGATTGGCACGGGTGGAGAATGTTGGAAAAAGTTACCCCGGCCGGCGACCGAAAGTCAGAAACACGATGATGCTCAAATATTTGTCAACGGTTATCAACAAACCCCTATTCTGTGGCATAGAATAATGGATGTCTGCCGTTTGTACGTTTTTAGGGAAAACTGCTGCACGCAGGTGCGGAAGAGTTCGTAATTGTAACAACAATTCTACAATACGCCTTAAACACCTGGTGCTAGGTCAGGTCATCAGGTCAAATTTGCTGGATGATCGTGCTAAATATGCCATCATGCCCTTTGCAAAGCTTGTTCCGTGGAAGTTGCAACCTTCCCACACAAAACAAAGTGTCAAATTTGACCGTTTTGACCAGGGCTGCGGAGTCGATGGATTTTCGGCGACTCCGACTCCGACTCCGACTCCGGCTTTCAAAAGCCAGCTCCGACTCCGACTCCGACTCCTGGCAGAATTGTCGACTCCGACCGACTCCAACTTCCGACTCCGACTCCGCAGACCTAGCAGGGCTGCGGAGTCGACAGATTTTCGGTGACTCCGACTCCGACTCCGGCTCGGGTTTCTAAAATCGACTCCGACTCCGACTCCGACTCCGCAGCCCTGGTTTTGACCCTCCTATTGATTTGAGCTCGCACCTGAAATATCATTCGCGACCGAGCCTTAAACGAGTAATCGAATGTTTTGTTTGCGGTGTTTAACCCTCGCCCGTATAGGGGGGGGGGGGGGGTCGAACGGACCCCCCCCCCCCATGGTTTTTCGCAAATAACTCGCGTAAAAAGCGGCCGATCGCGACGAAACTTTCAGTACCCTCGCAATTCGCATTCATCAATTTCACACCTACCCTGAAAATTTCATGACCCTGACCCAAATGACCTTTGACCTGTGACATACTTTTCGAGACCATGTTTGGCTGGAATCGCGATTCGGCGTATGTCGGCTCGCTTTAGCCGCGCGTTTGCAGTCTTTTCGTGGTTTCAAGCGTTCAAACATGTGATGTGATGTTGCTCCCATGCATTATGGTGGGTGTCAAGGTCACCTGAAGGTCAGGTCAGGTCATTGACCTTTGATGACCTCGGTTCACTTTTTCGAGTTTTACATGTTTCTAGGCCAGTTTTTGGAGCTGAATTCGAATTTAGCAACCATATGAACATTTACGAAGTAGTTTTGGTGCCTTCGTAACATGTTACGAAGCTGTCAGAGGCGGTTCCCACCTACTACGAATACCCTTACTGGTTGACCTGACCTGACCTGACCTGACCTGGCCTAAATACATGAAGACATCATCTGTGATCAAAACTAACATAATATTCGTGATCAGTACCCCGAAAAACCCCATAGCAGCCACACTTTACGACGTTCTAACAGGTCCCGATTTTCCCGCCTTTGGGGTTATTGACCTGACCTGCAAGGTCAACCAATGACCTAGGACCTTAAAATTGGGTACCATCGGCTTCCTCTCGTCACGGGCAACACGCTCGTTTTTTCCGCAAAGCTCTAGCTCGATCAGGGGCGAAACGGCAAGGGGGGGTCCAACGGATCCCCCCCCCCCCCTTATACGTTCGCGGCTGGAAAAACACCAATACGGGCGAGGGTTAAGCTCCGTTATGTTCATGAACTGTGAGAAAAGTTGTCGGAGAACGCTAAAATCAGAGAAATTTGGCTTTTGATGATCTATGGTGATTTTATTATTGAGCTTGCCTAAAACATGACCAGATTTCTCTGATCACGTTTGCCGCTCTTTCAAACGTCGTTCCGCTTCTCGCCTCGTAGCCCAGTAGCCGAGTTAGCAGGAGCGTGAAAAGCCCACCTCTCGACTCAACGTGTTACGATAAGGCCACCACCCTGGCGCGGGTTAAGTTGGGGGAGCCTTGAGCCCCAGCAGCTCGTCCTTCTATCTCACTGATATTACCCTCGTCCTGTCTTGTGATGTTATTACAGTGCCATATTACGATAACGGCCCATAAATATAATTTACTTCTGTTTGATGAAACATGTTGGGCTCCGCGATGAAAAGACTTAAAAACATAGAAGCTCCAAAATGAAAATAAAGTAAATTTTCAAGAACTTTTCAAGGTAGATAAGAATAATGAGAGACGCTTTTATAGATGGCCTTTAGGACAGCTTTTAGACAGCTTTTAGGATTTACAAAAGTGGAAAAAGTTACCCCGGCCGCGCCGGGGTCGGCTGAAAGTTACCCCGGCCACGGCCGGGGTAGCCGGGGCAGGTTCTCCACCCATGATGATTGGAAGGTTCATCGGCATCACTTCCCGTTCTTTTAGGGACTTTTAAGTAGCGCGTCTCCCCGCATGAAGACAGCGTGGCTTGAATCAGGCATCAGTGCGCCTTCAGAAACCGAGCCCTCCTATACCGTCTGGTTGAGCGCCTCCGACTATTCATTGGCCAGTATGTTTCTCCGGTAATACTTGACGTTGATGGTGGTTGATACTGACACTATGTCCTACTGGAGGATCGCTAGGCAGCTGAACATGCTCCAGTTCTGGTTATTGTTCGGATGTTTGACGGCGGCGAAGGCCAGCAAGTTCGAGCGGCTAGCCGCCCATACATGGCCGATTTGACGGTTCAAATGATAATACAGCTCGAACGGCTACCCATCCAACCAGACCACCTCACCCTTATCATTCTTCAACCTGTGGACGCGATCTGGCGTGAGGCGAAAGGTGGTGAACTGGTTGTTTTCCCGTCAGTTTCGTTGTCTTTTTCAGTTTGAAGGGCACTAGAACCAAGTTAAAGGGCGGGTAGCGGTAAACCATGATATGGGATCTCTTAGTATCTGACTTAGTAAGAATTCGAGTCAATTTGCGGATTGATTGGTGCCGTTTCCTTGCCGCTATCTTGATGACTCTCCTCACCACTTGACAAAGGGCGGCTTTTGTGGTCGCGGCCGGGCTGAGTCTGCCACCGAAGTCCCAGCTTATTACACCTCAGGCAGATGTGCAATTGGCTGCTGCTGATGTCCAGCTGCTGGCAGACCAGCTTCTGGCTCATGACGCCGTGGATGCCGCCATGCAATTTTACCACGAAAGGAGAGATTGTATCCCTTTCTCGCAACTGCCTTGGACGAAATGTGAACCCGTCTGTGAATCGACTCCTACTCAGAGCAACAGTCACATGACAAGGTCAGGTCACTGCTGAGTTGAAAACCGATAGCAGAGGCACGTATTCATCCAATATTCCCACTTCTAACATCAGAAAGGATAAGGAAACTGTGCCAACAGATATGGCGAAAAAAGATGTCCGGATAATTTCGTTACACCCTGTACTGAAGTAGTTTTAGTGCCTTCGTAACATGTTACGAAGCTGTCAGGGAAAAAATAGCGTTCTGCCCCTCCAACTTTTGCTTATTTGTGAACTTCGTTGCTAAGCAAACCACTATGTTGTTCGCATTGAGAAGCTTTGAATTTTGAAATGTCTGTGTAATTCAAAATGTTAGTTCTGTAATTAAAAGAATTGATTCAGTGTTGCACATAATCTAACTTAACAACCGAGCATTGCAGGTTCGACAGCTTTTTGCCCCACCAGCACCACCTTCCCTGGAAAAGCTCCACCCTTGCCTATGGGGCAAAACATAAGGGACAAAAACACAAAACAAGACAGATAAAAAACAAAACAAAATGAACTCATAACCTAATGAAGTTCAGTCTGGAGCAAAAACATAGGCAATAGGTATCTATGTCAAATTAGAATGAAAGATTAAAATCAACCTGACCAGGTCTTACGGTCTGACCTGATCCTAACCGCCTTACTTCACCTAACTTAACCTATAACCTAACCCAATTCAACCTAACCTACCACAACACCTGCAGAGGTACCTTCCTGGAAAATGACGCCCAGGGAGGTGTCCAACTTATTGGAATATTACCATGATTGCTTGTCAAAATGTGTGTCATCATGCTCTTGTTTGACAAGTGATGTATAATAAATGTGACATTCAAAAATGGTCTCCTGACTGTTGAGTGATCAGAATATTCAAATAATCAGGGTGCAATGCTGTGCATCATAGTGCAATCATGTTGTTTTTGTGTAGGCCCTCTGCGCATTATTGTGTACACTGCCATGTGCACCTCAAGGAAAAAAAGTGACTGGTGGTACATGAAAAGGGTTGTGCAACTGAGAAGTTCATGCCCTTGGTCTTGCCTGGAGTCAAATGCCTATAGCTATAGCAGGATCAGTGAGGGTTGTAGACATGCTACATACACAGTGTGAATTGAAGATATTGGCACAAAGTTCATCCATAATTACTATGCTTAACACCTAATGTAAGAAGCAACATAAATGCCCAGATGATACAGCTCTCTGGTCAACATCCCACAAATTTATTGACATACTTTGCAGGTACATATTTACATTCATAGCAAATACTTTCGATTTGATTCAATAACTAGGTGCTAGTAAGCTTGCATTTTTGTAGGTACAACAATGAACATATATTTAATCATAAAAACTTTCTCGTGGCATTCATCACATACCTTTTTACCGAACAAGTACCTATCTACCATGCAATGATTCTAAATTTTGTCCGCAATCCACCTGTATCTCAACTGACACATTAAAATTGAAATACCCTAACAAAACCTAGAACTGTACAAAAGAAGAATGCAATGCTACAAGGACTATGAAGTTCTGAAGTTATTCTCACATGCTGGAATGTTGAAACTCTACTTTTGTCGTCCATTTCCACGTTTGATTGAGCCATCATATAGAACTGTTTTCGCTGTTCAGTCATAAGCTTTTGCACAAATCTTGAATTTTTACACATCATCTTGAACCATGCTCCAGTCTTTCCAACAAGGTACTATGGAACATCAAAGTAATTTTGATTTGTTACAACAGCTTCAGATCATGATAGGCTTGAAGTTTGTTACACCATTTGCCAGACAAACCTCTACAAAATGTGTATCAATTCCCAAACTTAGCAAATGATTATATCAGTATTTGCAGTTTCCACACAATGTTTCATAATATTATTCGATTTTTATATCAAGAAACCCAAATAATCCACAAATTGTTTATGAAACACTCCCACTTCAAGAGTTCGCAGCAATAACAATACAAGTTCAGAAGCAAATAAACATTGCGCCAGATTTCGTATGAAACGCGCCATCATCCTGAAGTTTCTACCACAGACGGTAGTTCAACCGCAGCCGTAGTGCGAAAACCCCTGCCCACCTTACCCCACGGCGGAGCTCGGTTGCAATTTGTAAATACGCGTGCAACACCAGTGAATAAAGGCCTGGCTACACTATGTGTTTTCAGCATGTTTTTTGTGAGTTTGCATGATTTGCGTAATATCGTTCAAGAAAGAAACGACATTACGTTATTGTTATGTTTTTCATATAAACTTTTAATTGATATCAAAAACGTATATTAGTAATAACTTTTTTCTAGAAAGATATTAAGCTTATCACGCAAACTCGCAAAAAACGAACGCAGAAAACGCATAGCGTAGCCAGGACTTAACTTGACCTACAATCCAGGGTTACCAAAGCTTGGGATTTGTCCCAAGATCTTGGGATATTGAACCCGACCTTGGGACCTTGGGATTCAACAGCAAACCTTGGGATTTGTCCCGAGCTTATGACTCCCGCTAATTTTAGCACATTTTTTTAATCATTGGAAAAAGGAAAAGTATTAATAAAGACCAAACAAAGGAATCAGGAACACATCTAACACAACTTAATTGTTTGTTTTTTGTAAACCGTCCTTTTTGGACGAACACAACCGAGCGTTCTTTCGTTTGGTTTCACTGTACCTTACCAAGCAACCAACGAAGCACGAATAAGTTATCCTTATTTGACGCGTCTTCACTTTGTTTCTCCCGTCTCAGCTCTCAAGTGAGGCATTTAGCGAAATACCCAGTGGCTTCCGCGTCGATTAACACCCGGCCTGGCCGCCTGTTTGCGAATTGTGACGCCCGACGGATCGGAGGCGGATCCAGCTCAGAGTTTTGGGGGGCAATCCATAAAATTTATCGATTCTTTCCATGCATCGTCCATAGGCGTAATGTTAAAATTATGCCGTTTGGGGGGGGGGGCAAATGCCCATTTTGCCCCCCCCCTTTGATCCGCCACTGCGACGGATCATGCTTCAACTCGTAAAACCCAGACAGGTAACTTGCTGTGTCTCTGTACCTATGCCTGCGTGTGTAACTGTGCCGAATGCAAGTTATGTTAACGATATTGATTTATTTAGTCAACCAAAGATTTGAAAATACGTCAAATACACTTTATTTGCTCTATATTTGGTTTCTATAGACCTTGGGATGCACACTGGGCTTTGATCCTGTCGACCTTGGGATATGGAGCTCGATTTTGGGAAATTCGCGCGGCGATCTTGGGATTTAGAAAAATTCCCGTTGGTAACCCTGCTACAATCTTTGGCAAGGGGTCAGGGTGGTATCAGTAGCAGGGGCGCCGCCACGGATTTTCGACTGGGGGGGACGGACTGACCGACTGAAAACCCAAAAGAAGGCATTCTTACCGTGCCTTTTCGGGCCGATGCATTTAATGTTTAAAAGGAAATATGCCACTTTTAACATGGGGTTTTTAACTGAAGTAGGTACCTACTGTTTCTTTTTTACTTGCGTATGAATCGGCGGCGCGAAGCGCCGCGAAAATTGGGAAAAAACATCTGGCAAAACTGCTCCAAAGTACAAATTTTGCAGCCTATGTACCAAGCTGATACCAAAAAACCTTAGGTCAGGTCACCAAGTGTAGTCAAGTCGCCTCAAAGTTTTGCGGTCCTGTCAAGTCTACCGTAGGTAGGTATGGCTTATTTTTTAGAACCTGGAAATTTAGTGTAGTGTGACTGCTGAACTGTGGGGTCGGGGCCAGAGTCAGTCGGAGTTGGGAGTTTTGGCCAGAGTCGGATTTGGAGTCTTCGAAATTGTTCGTATTTTGACTCCGAGGTCCGACTGGGTTAAAGTCATTCTCTTGGCTGGTTAGTCGAAATATCTAAGCCCGTTTTCGGCCAGTCGCGTTATACGACACAACACACATTGATGACGATATCAAAATAGGCAGTTCCGCGATGACAGGTCGGATAAGAGCTGGAGATTTTGTTGCCCGATGTGGCAGGGGTCAGACCAATGCATGTAGGCCCACACCCCACACTGAGTATTTAAACCTCCTGCGCCCTCTCAGATTCGGCACCGTTTCATCTTTTCCATCCTCAAGACAGTCAAATCCTTCTCCTTCACGCCGCAACCCCTGTTCCGGGCTGGACGGGCAACTCTATCCCATGCGGTAATGGCTCCACCATGGAGCTGGCTCTTTGCCGGGTGCAGTGAGTGCCATGGTGGGCTCCAGTTGGTCGGGTTCAGCCCAGGTGACTCACTGGGGTGCCTGCCCAGACTAATGTCTCCCCTAATCCTTATCATCCTTCTGGCTCTGAAATGGTCTCAGTGGACCAAAGAATCTAACCCAACAAAACAAACACGCAAACAGATAAACAAAAACAAAACAAACAAACAAACAAACAGACAAGGTCCTCTTACGCTAGCATCAGGCCCTCAAAAGCAATGGTGAGCCCCTTCGACTGTCTGGTGGGCTAGCACATGAAGTTAGACGCTGGCAAACGCCGCACAAGTGCGACCTCACCACGGGGAAGCTGGCTGAGACTAGCCCGAAAGCGGGTTTAACCCAGATCCACACTACCCAGAAGTACGATTCCTCCGCGCAAATGTTCATGTTCACCCCATTAACAGTGAAGGAAAGAGGACCCTATGTCCATGTCAAACGCTTATCGCCTAGGTACGCGACTAAGATCTATGCCACAAATTATCTGATGCACCGGTGCTCGTCATCACGGGTGTCATATTCAGGTGGAGTTGTTTGTCAGTGTATAGGAACTTTTGGTGTCAGAGTTTCCTATTATGCCTTTGAAAAAAAAACAATTACCCTCGACCTGGCAGGTGGGTCGATGCAACCCCCTCCCTCCCTGAGGCTTTTTTTGCGATGCGCGCCGAACCGGATCGTGCTGAAATTTTCCATAGCCTATGGGGCATCTTTTGCGCAACTTTTGATACATAAAATATTTTCGGGTCATGCCAGGTCACCGAGTTATGACGTCATAATAAGTGCATTATCCGACCGTTTTTGACAAAAATCGTACATTATACATTGGTATATCGTAACTGGACTGGATCTCATCGACAAGAACGAAACTAAATTTTACTAATCCGTGTGATTTATGTCAGACTTTGACTGGACACGAATCTTACTTTGCATATTGACCTTTCTAAGGTCAACCAAGGTCAATGACCTGTTGACCTCGCATGTTCACACGCTGACTTTAGTGATATGAGCGTAACCGGACAAATCTTCGTATGGCATTTCTTCGTCGCGCAATTCTTCGTCCGCATTTCTTCGTCCGCAAATCTTCGTCGGCGCATTTATTCGTGTCGCATTACTTCGTCTCGCATTTCTTCGTAGGTGCAAAAATTCGTAGCGCATTTCTTCGTATCCGCATTTCTTCGTCGGCGCATTTCTTCGTCAAGCATTTTTTCGTCCACGCATTTTTTCGTCTACGCAAATCTTCGTCCGCATTTCTTCGTCCACGCAAATCTTCGTCTGCGCAAATCTTCGTCCGCAAATCTTCGTCCCCGCAAATCTTCGTCCGCAAATCTTCGTCCGCATTTTTTCGTCCACGCATTTCTTCGTCTACGCAAATCTTCGTCCGCATTTCTTCGTCCACGCAAATCTTCGTCCCCGCAAATCTTCGTCCGCAAATCTTCGTCCGCAAATCTTCGTCCGCAAATCTTCGTCCGCAAATCTTCGTCCGCAAATTTTCGTCCGCATTTTTCGTCCACGCATTTCTTCGTCCAATCAAATCTTCGTCCGCAAATCTTCGTCCGCAAATCTTTGTCTGCGCTATCTTCGTCTCCACAAACACTCGTCCACAAATGTGGTTCAATAAAACCATGAAGAAATACCAGACAGTCAAGTGAATGACGAATTTGATGCATGGAATGGATGGTCGAAACTTTTGAAGTCAGGTAGATGAGATCAGTCAGGTGAAGCTATTGTATTTGGAGCCGACAATTGTAACATTCCATATCATTTGTGTCCCGGACATTCTTTTTTTCGCGGTCGTTGAATGACAATATAATCTTTTGTACCCTCGCCGCCGCATAGGCGGCGGAACGGGGAGGGCACCGGGGCACCGTTCCCCTCTTTAATTTTGGCCTTTTAACAGTAGCCCTATGGGCGTTGCATGGAAAGCATATTGGACCAAAAGTCGGCAGTGCCGTGTCCCCCTTAATTGAAGATGTTCCGCCGCTACTGCCCGCCGGACCTATTTGTTTTCTACGGTACACGCCGGCCGAGGGGGCGGGTTACGACCCCCCCCCCCCCCCCCATCGCCGTTTCGTCACTGGTGGAGCTAGCGCGTCGCGGAAAAAACGAACGTGTGCGCCGTTACGAGCCGCAGAGATCAATACCCGATTTTAAGACCTTCTAGGTCAGGGGTCGGCATACGGCCCGCGGGCCGGATCCGGCCAGGTGGGTGACGGTTGGATCCGGCCCGCGACCATCTGACGTCCGGCCCGCGGCTGGTATCAGCGACTTACGTCGTGTTCCGGCCCGTCCCCCCCCCCCCCCACACACACACCGCCTGGAAGGTTAAGCGAGTAGACCACGTGAAGCCGCCAAGTGCACGCAGCTGCAGCAGTCGTTGATGCTGCGCGCAAAAGCTGCTGACCAAATCTTACCGTTGCAAGTTTTGTCTAGAAGTAGAATTAGACAAAAACACCCGCAAATGGTGTTTATAAACTCATGAAGTGTGCGAAGGAAGAACTGTTGTGCCAAAGCACATTTGAGTAACTTTTATATCGGAGTCGATTTATGAAGGAACCGCGGGCCGGAACACGATGTAAGTCGCTGATACCAGCTACGGGCCGGACGTCAGCTGGTCGCGGGCCGGATCCAACCGTCACCCACCTGGCCGGATCCGGCCCGCGGGCGGTATGCCGACCCCTGACCTAGAAGGTCTTAAAATCGGATATTAATCTCTGCGGCTCGTAACGGCGCACACGCTCGTTTTTTCCGCGACGCGCTAGCTCCACCAGTGACGAAACGGCGATGGGGGGGGGGTCGTAACCCGCCCCCTCGGCCGGCGTGTACCGTAGAAAACAAATAGGTCCGGCGGGCAGTAGCGGCGGAACATCTTCAATTAAGGGGGACACGGCACTGCCGACTTTTGGTCCAATATGCTTTCCATGCAACGCCCATAGGGCTGCTGTTAAAAGGCCAAAATTAAAGAGAGGAACGGTGCCCCGGTGCCCTCCCCGTTCCGCCGCCTATGCCGGCGAGGGTACAAAAGATTATATTGTCATTCAACGACCGCGAAAAAAAGAATGTCCGGGACACAAATGATATGGAATGTTACAATTGTCGGCTCCAAATACAATAGCTTCACCTGACTGACCTCATCTACCTGACTTCAAAAGTTTCGACCATCCATTCCATGCATCAAATTCGTCATTCACTTGACTGTCTGATATTTCTTCATGGTTTTGTTGAACCACATTTGTGGACGAGTGTTTGCGAAGACGAAGATAGCGCAGACAAAGATTTGCGGACGAAGATTTGCAGACGAAGATTTGATTGAACGAAGAAATGCGTGGACGAAAAATGCGAACGAAAATTTGCGGACGAAGATTTGCGGGGACGAATATTTGCGTGGACGAAGAAATGCGGACGAAGATTTGCGTAGACGAAGAAATGCGTGGACGAAAAAATGCGGACGAAGATTTGCGGACGAAGATTTGCGGAGACGAAGATTTGCGGACGAAGATTTGCGCAGACGAAGATTTGCGTGGACGAAGAAATGCGGACGAAGATTTGCGTAGACGAAGAAATGCGTGGACGAAAAAATGCTTGACGAAGAAATGCGCCGACGAAGAAATGCGGATACGAAGAAATGCGCTACGAATTTTTGCACCTACGAAGAAATGCGAGACGAAGTAATGCGACACGAATAAATGCGCCGACGAAGATTTGCGGACGAAGAAATGCGGACGAAGAATTGCGCGACGAAGAAATGCCATACGAAGATTTGTCCTGGAATCTGATATGAGCCATGTTTAGTGGGGTTTCTTGAGCTCCTGCATCCCAATCTGTGGTTTAATTTTTACCTAAACGCCTTCAAAACTGTTCATTGACCTTTCCTAGGTCAACCCAAGTGCCAGGGCGAGGGTTAAGAAACATTAGACCGAAAGCATGAAGCAAAACTGGAGGCAATAAGCCCTCGGCTCCATGAAGTGGGAGAGGAAATCCCTCCGTCCCCCTCTCCTGTCGCGCCACCCTTGCTTACCAGTCTCTGATGGATTCGGATTTGATAAGCTGATCAAATACAAATACATTTATATTTACCTCTTGAGGTCTTATTTGTGTATGGTCGAAGTGACCAGCATCAACATCCTTTTGAAGAAGGCCTTTTTCTGTGTTCGTGACTCCATTGCGAATGACCGTTACAAATAGTAAGCCTTTTTTTAACATTCATGGATGTTTTATTTGGAGAGGACCCCTCCAGATTCCTCAACTGGGAGTACGCGTCTCCCCTCCCCCGCTTTGGACGCTCATGTTACTGCCTACCAGTATTTTCGCGATACTTAACATTTCTGACATGACAAAACAAAAGAAATTCGTATGATTTTGAAGTTTGAACATTCAAATTTCGAGTAGGATAACAATGAGTGTTTGGGGGGGACGTCCCCCTTCCATTCTGAGAGTGGGGGGACGCGTCCCCCCCGTCCCCCCCCCCCGGTGGCGGCGCCCATGATCAGTAGGTAGGTTAATAAAAACATTTGGATCAATCAAGACCTACTATAATATACACTGTGGATCTACCCAAGTCCTATCGCTACTGTACATTAAAACCAAGGTGTTTAAACGTTCTATATACCCTTGTTGAAACTGCTCCCTGTGACTTTTGACTTAGTTATGATGACTCAGACTCCTTGATTAGGGCCTTGCTTGAACCTCTGATGATGAGGATAAGCCCAGCTTCATCCCAGCATCAAATTATTGATTCCTTTCGGCTTAAAAAAGCAAACCCAGCATCAAATGAAACCAATGGTTACGTGCAGTGGCGGATCCAGGGGGGGGGGGGGCAAAATGGGCATTTGCCCCTCCCAAACGGCATGATTTTAACATTACGCCCTTACGCCCAAGGCAGTATATTAGAGTGTATCGATTTGAGGGTTTTTATTCCAGATTGAGAGGAAACTGTCAGATAAAGTGGCGCTATATATTTGTAAGTAAGAAAAACACAAAATCGGTGTCCTGCGGTCAGTATTCTCTGGTCCGCGCCCACTTCTTTGAGACCATCTCGCCGTAACACGGGCTCCTATGGGATAACCTACTAGCGACATCTAGAATTGTAGGTGGCGCTAGCGTCGGCATGGCGTTTTAACACAGTTTGTGGTGTCTGATGCTGATCTTACTCACTCAATAGCGTTTGTTTTCCTTATTTGCCCATAGTAATTTGTTTCAGACGTCTAGTTTAACAACTTCAAATGACAGTTAGAGGTTCCTTTGACATACTTCATAGTATAAAATAACAAAACACACAGGGAGTGTGGAGTTTTAGCTACACATGTGCCTATTTTGCCCTAGTTTTGCTCTCGGCTCTCGGCCTAGGCCCTGTTCTGTCTGGGGCAGATCGAAACCTATCTTATACCTTGGTGTGTATAGGAGAGCGTTACATGCGTTGGAAGGCTTGAATGGACTTTGAATGCCCATATCTGTATCATTATCATTAACAGTATCAAACCGCATCTATGCACTTTTCTCCTACGCTATGTTTTCGTGCTGTTCTCATGTCTCCTGTTCTATGATCACTGTATGTTTGTCTGGGTCACAAATGGCCATTGCTTTTGAGCAAAGTAATAGAAATACCCTAAAAACTTAAGTGCATTGCGTACACCAGTGCCTATCGCGCACCAGCCCAGTTCACCGTCAGTTAGCAAAGAGCTCTTCATTTAGTGCCTGTGACGCTTGAAACGGCTGAGCGGCAACAGAGGCAAAGTGTGTACGGCACATGAGTCAAATAATAGGATTCTGGATTATGTATGAACTATGAAAGCAATGGTGAAAGGTATTTTATTAACTCGGTTGGCGCGGCGGAGAAGGACCGACGTAAAAGTCGGTCTCGTCATTGGCCTCGGCAAGTGCGCCGAGCAGGGCCCGAACGTGAGCTAGCTACAGCAGGGGTCATATCACGGACTGGTTGACAGTCAATCTGTGCCGGTGACCGGGCTCTTACATATGATCCTGTATTAAAACACCGCAGACTCACGAGTCCTGGTTGACTGTAGCCGTCTCTCGCATGCGGCAGTTCAGTTTGGTAGTATGCCTATTCCACCTACATAGACGCACCTGTTCGGGTACAGATAGTGCGCTGTTCCGGTACAGACGGCACCCGTTCCGTGCTTCCATCCTCAGGATACTGAAATCCTTCTCCTCCACGCCGAAACCCCCTCCGGGCTGGACAGGCAACTTATCTCATGCGGGCTGCTCCCTTGGAGCGGCACCGCGGCTCCCGAGGGAGCGCACCCCGTAGCCGGGTGCAGTGAGTACTTTGGGGATGGGTGGCCTGTCCTCTGGACGGGCTCAGCCCCGGCGACTCACTAGGGTGCCTGCCCAGACCAATGTCACCCCCTAATTCCTATCATCCTTCCGGCTCTGAAATGGTCTTGTCGGATCGAAAGAGCCTAACCCAACAAAACAAACAAACAAACAAATACAGACGGCATCGCCGGGTCTCGAGGGGACCGGTGACGGCACTGTTGCCGCCGTTGGTCGCGGTGACACGGGCGGCGGGAAAGTCACCGGACCTGCACCATAGTACGGTGAATGGTTGGGCCTTCGCCGGCAGTAACTATTTATTTGGGATGCGAGCTGTATGTAATACTACCAGCGCACGATATTCACCGTGTTCGCCGCGCGGTAAGAGAGGAGCCCACGGCAGTCCGGTAGGATAGGCTGAGTTGTGACAAGTTCTACCCCGAAAGTGACCACCTTTGGGGCACTGAGGGACCGCTTGACGTGGCCACTCGTCGGTTTCGGTTTCACCTACTGGCTACTAATTTTAACAGCAGACGTTCGGAGACTGCTAAGTGGGTTTGTTCGTTATGCGTGGTTACGGTTAGAGCCTATGGGTTAGTCTATTCGAGAACATTTTAGGGCCGTGGTATGATGAATAAATGAATTAGCGGGGAGAGGGCAATATCAGAATAAAGTCGACCATCGGGCACCGGCTGTGTGCCGCAGCGTCTCAGTCAAAAGACACCATAATGGCTGCAATGCTCTGAGTCAGGCTATGCTGGGATGATAAAACACGAGAGGGAGAGGGCAATGTAAGGTTCAATCAACCAAGGCTCAATCGGTTCAATCAACCACTGACGACTAGTCCGCTGTACTGCTGGGACGGCATTTCAACGCCGGGACATACTGTTTTGACGGCAAGTCACAACGGGACAGACTAGCCCGGCAGGCGGTGGGCCTACCAGCCACCTTCCGCGCGGTGGGGGGGGGCACTTTTTTGCCCCCCCCCCCCGTATCTCCGAAACTACTGGACGGATCCGGAAAATTCAAACGGCGTTCGATAGCCCTGTCAAATTTGTCGAGGGAAACCAAATTTCATTGACCTCGGGGTCACCGATGACGTCACAGGTCAGGTCAAAGATAAAATGTTTCACCGTTCACGGGACTTCTAGGGAAAGCGCTATAACACCGAGTAAAACGCATTTTGTCGAAAATCAGCGATAAGGCGTCAGTTGTCTAGTACATATGTTGCTATTAGAGGTCACTGGTCATACCAGGTCAGGTCACAGGTCAGGTCACCAAAGGTCACCAGGGGTCACCACATGAGCCCAACTTTACTAAGGTTATGCGATGCATGTTTTATGGCCAGTTTTTCATTTCCAACTCAATGGTGTTGGTTATAAGACCATCAGGTACGGTTTGGGTCACTTTCTGGTGGAGGTCAGGTCAAGGTCAGGTCAAAAAAGGTCAAATTTCAAAGTTGATATTTATGCATAAAATGGGTATCGATTCGATGCAGCTCGTCACGGGGAGTCTAATGGTGGTCTTTGTTTTGCGCTACGAGGTCTAGAATTGCGTTTGTTTGAATTGAGTTTGAAAATTTGACGTCATCAATTTTGAACAGTTTTTTCGCTATAACTTCGCCAAAAAAAGAGGTATCGATCTCAAATTTGGTATGTAGATAGAAGGCGGTAGGGACTATCACATATATTCCGGGTTTTTTTCGAAATTCAAGAAACTTTTTGGATTTTTTGGCTATTATATTCAAAAAATCTATTTTGTTGATTTTTGGGGGTCAAAATCCAAAAAATTCGAAAAACCGAAATAGCAGTTTTGTAGCCCTTTTAATTTTACACCTTTTATGTCTGAAACATTTTTCTGTATCTCTAAAGCTGTAGGCCTGACAGCTCTTCCCGCGAAACCTTTTTTGGGTCGAAAATGGCAAAAATGACGTCACTCTGACGTCATTAGCGGCCAACCTATCATAGCCTTTGGAAAAAATTTTGGTCACCATGTGCGCTAGCTGCTCCCGGGAGGGTACTGAAAGTTTGGTGACGATCGGCGCAGCGGTTCTCGAGATATATCGAAAAAACTAAAGGGGGGGCAAAAAATTGCCCCCCCCCCACCGCCTGGAAGGCTAGAGCATACATTTGTTGAAATGGTCACTCCGAAGCTGACTTTCATCGGTTGTCTGCTAGGCGGACCGTTAATCCGGAACACGGAGAAGTGCAAGCAAGGATGATGGTGAATTAGTCGTAATATAGGACAGAAAGCAAACTGGCTCACCAGTCACCAGTTACCGAGCACCTGACCAGTGTCCACTTTGACATTTGGTCGCTGGTAACACAATTGTACCGGCTATATGTAGTCCTTAAAGTACGATGCGGCAGGAGCTCAGTTGCTAATAGTTGCCTAATCTGCTATTTACTTGTTCGTGTTTAAGAGCTCAGGGCGCTAATGCATAGGTAATGTGTAGGTATTGTGTTATGTGTGATAATGTGTGGAAAGCTATGCGTTTGCAATGGAAAAACACTTGCAATGGAAAAAAACAGCAATATACCAACACCAATAATGTAAAAAAATGTGCATAGGGTAGCCTGGGGCAAGACGCCCCAGATAATTTATTTTGCTACATAACTTTTGTCCCACATCACCTGGAAGGCCAAATTTGTGCTCAATGCGTTCTTTGGACATTTTACTTTAAATTCCACCCCTCAAATTCATTCACTTATGATCGGACTCCCAGCTAGGAAGTGATTTGTGAAGCAACTGCAAATAGGGCGTTTTGCCCCAACCCCAGGGCAAAACGCCCCACGGCCTGGGGCAAGAAGCCCCATACTCTAGATTGAAGATTAAACATGCTAGTTGACTAAATCTTATATGAGAGGTCCGTTAGACCTTGGGAGGCACGGCACTGAAGTTAGCACCTTCCATCCTATCAGGTGTTCAGCTACAACACTATTGTGTGAGCAGTTTTTTCACCTGCCTCAGAAGGCCAAATAATAAATTATTGCAATGCAAATGTTAACAAAATACTTCCTTTGCCATCCAGTTGCTGAGAAAAGTACATATAAATGCATAGAAACATGCCGTTCGCCAGCTACCGAACATTAGGAAGTGGGTAGTCCGAACAACACATGAGGTAAAACGCCCCATGGGGCTTTTTGCCCCGCGACCTACTGGGGCGTTTTACCCCATCACGTAGTACGGTCAGAGAACAACGCCTTGCACTCCAGGAAGACATAATTTAACACGAACCAACCCGGCAGCATAAGCATTAGACAATAGTCGTTCAAAATACATAAAAGTCGTTAACCTGATGTGGACGATAAAAGAACGCCATGATGCATATTCTGACAACAAAACATAAAAATCACTCCAAAAACACATTTTTGGCTATATCTCCCTAAAGCGTCATCACAATTTCTTTCCAGTCTGCTCATATAATGATCGTATAGTGCACGTTTTATAGAAGAGAGGATGTTTCCCCAGAACCTTGCCAGTTCCGAGAAACATCGGTGAGGCGTTTTACCTCGGCGGGGCGACTTGCCCCGGTCTACCCTAATTTAATCCGAATGGCTTTTTTTACGTTTACAGATGTCTGAAATTAAGTTAGAGACAGTCTGGAATCACTGCCATCTAGCGTCAAAAGGGGAGAACTAAAGCTTCATCCTACGTCCGCAGTAGTTAGAATGGGGTTTACAAAAACCATTCCGGGTCAGTCAATTTTGAGTTTTGAGGAAAATGTTGCGCCCAGATATTATTTTTATGTCCTTGCGCCAAATAATATGCCAGTTTCCTTGCAAATTTCGGTTATCGATACACTCTAGTATATACCATTACACCTATGGACGAGGCATGGAAAGAATCGATAAATTGTTATGGTTTGCCCCCCCCAAAAAAAAACTCTGAGCTGGATCCGCCTCTGGTTACATGGTGTATGTTGATGTCAATGTAGGACCTTACATAAAACTTGCCCTGCATGAAACTAAACGAAGGTTAGGTTCGTTCAACGCAACTCCCCTAATCGAAGAACAGACTGCGCATATTTTGTAGCCAGCGCGGCATTTTTCTGGAATAAGCCGCAGGTAAATATAAAATATATTGCAGGTAAAATATATTGCGGAAAATCATATAAAAGATACGGAGAAGAGTAAACAAAAGAAGAAAGACATGCGAATATGCAAGGTGCAAAGACATTAGACATTTACAACGGGAATTAGCCTTCCAGGATGGGAACATTTTTTGCCTCCCCTTTAGTTTCTTCGATATATCTCCAGAACCACTGCCGGCCGATCGTCACCAAAGTTTCAGTCCCCTCCCGTGAATAGCTATACGCAACCGAAGTGTGACGACTGTGACGTCATGACTAGTGGCTGGGGCATAAGCGTGTTTCTTTTTTCCAACCAAAGGAAGGCGCTATACCCGAAGATGCTTCTTGGTAAACAAACCAAACAAAAACAAACATAACCTAACCTCACCTGACCTAACCTACAACCTACAAACCTACAACCTACAACCTAACCTACAGACCTACAACCTACAAACCTACAACCTACAAACCTACAACCTAACCTACAACGCGCCAAAAAGTTCGGCCGGCGGCGGGGATCGAACCCTAGTTATTAACTCATTAACGCCGAGTGGCAACTATAGTTGCCATCTACAAAAACCTACTGCTGAAGGCAAGTTAATGACGTCAGAACAGCATTTCTGGGATGCCTAATCAGCATAGTCCCTTCTCATCATGATCAGACGGTTTTAGTCACGTCCTGTGCGCAACATGCTTCACAAATCAAGAAATAGTCAGACGTTGCAGAGACGGCCGCCATATTGGCTTGACGGTCCCGAAGAAAACGACGCTGTTTTTCCAGAGTGTCCGGTATTTCCGAGCATTTTCGGCTTATTTTGATCCAGAAAGGATGTAGGCAGGCTACCAGTGTCTCAAAACTTGAAAGCACTCTACTCATTTGTAGTTATTTGTACTAGATTTGTACTTGGCAACTATAGTTGCCACTCGGCGTTGGCGTAGTCAAAAATATGAGCGGTTCATAGTTAAATAGTTGTATTTACGGATATACTGTAACGAAACATATGTTATTCAACCAGACTGTCCCCGTGTATACCTTGGGACATAGTTACATGGACTTTTGCAAATAAATTAACAATTAACCCTATTAGTGGCAGGCTCCTGGTATACCCCTATTAGTGGCAGGGGGGGGGGGGGGCTGTTTACGACCCCCCCTTGATATCTCGAGATCTAACGGGCCGATTTTCAAAATTCAAACGGCATTCGATTTCGCTCAACGTGATCTACATTTCTAAAAAATAAAAATTAAAAAATGTCAACAGGGGGGGTAGAGGGGGGGTAAAAACGGGCAAATTGCAGATACATTTTAGACTGTTTATCACGGCCAGGTTTCTGAACCAATCCTAACGCAACTTTTGCCGATCGATAGAGAATGAACCAGGAATTCACATGGATCCTAAAAATATGCATTTTCAAAAATCATAGGCGGATACAGATCATTGAGATTGGGGGTACACAAAAAGTATAGTAAATAAGGTTTTTGTTGGTACTGTTTCTAAAAAGGGTGGTAATGGTCTTGTTATGTTACAATTTTCTTATGAGAGAACGACTACAATTGTATTGGTCATGCATAGGCGGTGTCAGGGCACCTATGTTGGGAGGTAAAACATAACCCCCCTTTTTGGACGCCTGGATCCGCCTATTATAGCAAAAACGTGTCAAAAGAGGATGCACAATAACTGTGTATATGTTATCACATGATACCTTTCATTCACTGTTCGTAAAACTGGTGCAGCATCGTGATCTTCGCCCAAATGACTCGCTTCATGAATAGGACCCCCAATTCCCAGTGCTCTGGAGCCGCCCCTGGTAAAGTTATGAACTTGAAATTTTCAGGGAATAAGCCCAATTTAGTTTTAGGAAAAGTCAGAAAGTTTCAGCATCGTAGCTTCAGCGGTTTCGGAGATATTCCCGAAAAACCTGAGGGGTGGATAAAAACAACCCCCCCCCCCTGCCACTAATAGGGTTAAAGCAGAAATTAATTAAAAAATACATGCATGTCTATACATTACCATAGTGAACCCTACCCCCATCCATTGTTTTCTTGGTCTATTCTCGACATTGTTAAATCTGTTTAGTGTTTATGTTTATCATCTACTGAAGATATTTTTGTGGAATGGGATGCAATCTCGCTTTCTCTTTCCTCTCTCCCTCTCTCTCTCTCTCTCTCTCTCTCTCTCTCTCTCTCTCTCTCTCTCTCTCTCTCTCTCTCTCTCTCTCTCGCTCTCTTTCCCTGTTCCTCCACTGGCGGATGCAGGAAACATTACGGACATTCATAGCTCACAGAGTCCGACTTGCCCGATTTTGTTTCGTTTTCTTTGTAAAGAAAGAGAACTAAAACGGCATTTATACGATAAAGATTGCCTACGATTGCACAGTAATGCATTTATAACAAACCGAAATCCGAGAAGTTTAGGTACGAGAATTTTCAAACCCTGCTGCGTGTGATATCACCTATCACCTTTCTGGATAAACCAGAGTCGCTCTCGCTTTCTATGTCGAAGACTATGCTTTGCTGGTTTTTCCTAGCGTTCGTTAGTCGCGCCACTTGCAGTATGCATAACCAAACTCAGGCATGCTCATCTGCAGGCACCGTGCCATGATGCTAAATCGTGTGACCAACTCGTGTTTCAATTTGGAGGGGCACGTAGGTATTAAGCCTATTTGCATCAACAAATTAAGTTTTTAGCATCGTAAAGACGCTGTATGACGTTTACAAACAGGGACCTATAAACGAAAGCTCCCCCACCTCGACGCCGATTATGACCTTGACACAGTCGTGATACCGAATTGATTCCGATGAAGCTGCTTGCTATCTGAACTTTCACAGCAGATGCTGGTGATTCAGCTGAATGAGACGGTGGAGGCGGCTTTGTGCTTTGGGTTTCGTGCGAGGATAACAGCACACGAAACTTTAGGTTACGATCACGTAGCTGATGTTGTCTCATGGGACTGAATGAAAATTGTGAACCAAAGGCGAGACATCGCCTGACTTGGGGCAGTGCTGATTCCTGGCACTGCCAGCTGGAAACGAGGAAATGGGGATTCAGGTGGTAGAAAATATGTGGGCCTGCTCAGTTGTCCTAAACTAGATGAAATTGAACTATATTTTTATGACACGTGGAATGTGTTCAAGTGCAAGTAGTGGTGGTCGCCTTGTACTTACACCACTTTTACTCGTCAATCAACATATCCCCCTTCTTATTCTGAAGTACAACCGCCAGTGTGTGCTCGAGTCGTGATCACGAAAGGGATCCAATTTGTCCAGACTCTCGTCCGAACAGTCTAAAAAACATTCGAAGGCGAACGGATTTACTGGTTAGGTAAGGACAGCAGAAGTACGTACGTATGCGGGCATGGGTGTCGATTTGTATACTTTTGGGGGTGCTGCAGCACCCCCAATGCTCAAATGAGCACCCCCAATGGTTTTCCGGGCACCCCCAAATGTTCCAGTTAGCAACCCCAATCATTTTGTCCCTCAATAACTCCCACTAACTCTGCTTGAGGAAAATAATTCGTTCCGCAGTCTTTCACTACCTACTAAAAATAAAACAATTACGCAATTTACAATGCATGAAATAAGATGTGAAGAAAAGAAAAGTTAGTCTTAAGAAGAAGGGCGAAAAAAGACGTTCAGTTGCAAAGACACTGGTGTGGGTCCGTCGTACACGAGTGTCTGATCCTTAGAGCTGATAACGCGTACCCTTTACAAGCCGGCAGGGGGCTCCAGAGACCGGCGACGGGCCCTCAGAGGCCGGCAAAGGCCATCACAGGCCGGTGGTACCTTCAGAAACCCTGTGGGGTCGTCTTTAGAGACCGGCACGGACTCGGACGCCGATGGGGCCCTCAGAGTCGCCGGTGTGGGGCCTTCAAATGTCACCGGTGGGTGGCCGTCATGTGCACTTGTGGGGCCCTCAGAAGCGACGGTGTTGGGCACTCAGAGCCGCCGATATAGGGCCTTAAGAGGCACAAGTGCGGGGCCCTCAGATATCGCAATGTATGGCCCTCCGAGGCGCCGGTGTAGGGGCTTCACAGTTGCCGGTGATGGCCCTCACAGGCGCCGTTGTGGGGGCTCTCAGAGACACTGGTTTAGGGCCATCACAGGCGCGCGTGTGGCCCTCAGAACTGCTGTTACGAAACGGACCCTTCATAGGCCGACAAGAAGATATCAAGAGGTCACCGGTGCCTTCAGGAGCCTTGTGGGGTTCTCAGAGACCGGCATGGTGCTCTCAGACGCCGCTGGGACCCTCCGAGCCACCTGTGTGGGACCGTCAGGGTCGCTGGTACCTGACGAGGGCCCTCAGAACCGCCCATGTAGGGGTTTTAAAGGCATTGGTGTAGGGCCTCAGAGACGCCGGTGTGGCGCTCAGGGGCGTCGGTGAGGGCCCTCACAGTCGCCGTTATAGGGGCCCTCAGAGAAATGGGTGTGGGACCATTACAGGCGGGTGCGGAGCTCCTAGAGCTGGCGCCCTTACTCAGCCAGCAATTTGGTTCGGCGCAAGTCCGTTTTGCCCCGGCAACTGCGACATGCCAGACTTGGGCCGGTATAAACGGAACGCCGTCAAATCCGGGGTTTGGGTCGATACGACTCTATTCCGGCTAGCCAGTATTTGCTGTAGCGCTCCCGGGTTGGTATGGTTCCGGACCGCCAAGTCTGGCTCAAGTCAGGCTTCCTGCCATGGCTCAAGTCCGGCTCCCTACGACCAGGTCCGGCTGCACCCCATAGCTGCTCTGGCTTACTGTGGCTGAAGCCTACGGTGGAGGTACGGCGCGGCTGATGCGGCATAAGTCCGGCTGTGATGCGGGCGAGCTCCGGTATCGTGTGTCAGCTCCAGTAGAGCCCCAGACCTTGCCCGTACTTTAGCCGGAGCAAATGCCGGAGCTAGCCAGAGTAAAACCAGCTACGGCCAAGACCAAATTAGCTGGCTGGGAATAAGCCGGTTAAGACCCCCAGAGTCCGACATGTGGCCCTCCGAAGCCGGTAAAGGGCCCTCAGAGGCCGCCAAGGGGCCCTCAGAGACTGGCTTTTGGGGCCCTTATGGAGATCTTAGTGTTGGTACGTGTGGGCCCATGAGGGTTTTTTTACGAGCCCCGTGGATCCTTCTTTGTCCAAATATGGCCAACATTGACTCTTAGCGGCCAATGGCGCCTCAGGGCCCCTCAAGCCCGAATAACCCGAGGGACCCTGGGCCCGAACCTGATGGGGGGGGGGGGGCACGTGCCTCACGGCCCACCTGGCTACGCCACTGAGGAAAATCGTAAACCCGTAAATATCCAAATGCGATCACCTGTCATTTTTCAGCGATCATTATTGGGATCGTCTGATTACCGCCAGAGCCTCGTAGCAACCGTTGCCTCCGCGTAATGTCCGCCCCTGCGGACCGCAGCGGCTGCTGCACCGGTGCTAATCGCCGTCATTGGTTTCTGTCACCTTATTACAGAGGTGTCGGGGCTGCTGCCATGCTGCCGGCAAATATACGACTTTTTTCGTAAAGATGTTTATGTAATAAGGTAGCCAAGTACTAGGACGAGCAGAATGATTTTCAAGAAGAACGTTCTGCCCTTGGGAAATGTTAGTGGAAATCCCGGCATTATCAGTAGGTACCTTATGGGGATAACCAACCCTGCCTTGTACGGTTGTGCCCCATGGCAAAGCTGCTTGGCAAAGCTGCAATCTTTCACCCGGTGCAGGGGTTGAGCACCCCCAACCATTTTGAAAAATCGACACCCCTGTATGCGGGAATCAGAAATATACTATACAATTCCATGGCTCCGGTAGGCCTGTAATCAGCGTGCTCGCAAATAGGCATGAATAATCGAGTTGCTTTGTACCCCGAGTTTTTACAAATGTATCATACCCGGTAGAAAGTTTTGTGATAGGACGGTATACCTGCCATCAACCATGTACGAGTAAATAGGGATCTGGTGAGAACTACGTATGAGATAATATGCATTCTTTGTTGAATTGTTTTCGAGCAGATTTTATTTATGCATGTCACGATAAATGGTTAAAAAGGACTGGTAAAGAGCATCTGCTTTGGTACAGAAAAACACTTATTGATGGATAAATGAACTGTGTTTCCTGGATACCAAGGACTGCAGCTGCTTTGGGCACAGGCTACAGGCTTATACCATAGGGCATAGTGTAGATTCCACTACTTAGACGTAATTATCTTATTAAAAATTTATATTGAAGTGGCGTAACCACTTTTTTCTGTTTGGAAATTGGATTAAGGCTCGTGGGGGATAAGTTGGGACATAAATAGATTCAATGCATCCCGGCGATTAGTATTTGTTTAATGAAAAGTTACGATAGCGGCAATTTTTGACTACGCCAACGCCGAGTGGCAACTATAGTTGCCAGTCCAGAAATATATGTTAACCCTAGAACGCCTAGGGGGGGGGGTTGTATCAACCCCCCCCCCCTGAGGTTTTTTCAAAGTGCACGCTAAACGGCTTGTCGTAGCGGGCTGAAATTTTCAATAACCTCTGGGGCAACCGTTGCGCATCTTTTGCCGAAAAAAATTGATCGGGTCATGTCAGGTCACGGAGTTATGACGTCATAAGAGGTACAGCCTCCGGCCGGATTTTCACAAACTGAGTGCCAACGCCCGAGGTTTCCTGCCGGTGGTACGGACATCGGTTGATGGATCGTGATGAAACTTCCCATGCATGTTGGGGCAAGTATTGGCTATCATATGGTATAAGAAATTTGACCGGGTCAGGTCAGGTCACGGAGCTATGACGTCACAAGAGGAACAGCGTCCGGTACTATTTTTGAAAAGCGCCCGAACCACTATTTTGCTAATTCTTGTCACCTCAATGGGAATATGCAGCAATATTAGCTTCTATAGGGAGCAAATGGACCTCCCAAATCCAAAAATACAATCAGATTTCAAAAATTTAAATTTTGATTTTTCGAATTTCTGCCGCCGACTGTGACCTTGCCGACTTCCGGCGCTCCCAATGCGCCATTTTTAGAGCTAGGGAAACGAAATACATACCAAACGATAGAGAATTGATCAAGGAACACGATAGTGAAGGTTTCAAGTCGATATCTCCCACCGTTTTGCCGCAATCGCCGCCGAAAGTTGAAAAAAGTCTATTTTTCCGAAAATTTGACCTTTGACCGGTCAAAAGTAGGTCAAATGTTGACCTAGGACCAAAAAATATACCACCAATCGCGAGATCTCGTTGAGAGCAATCCGTTGGTTTTTTCCGCTAAGCTCTACGACCTTCCGTTTCGAAACGCCAGGGGGGGTCGTAACAACCCCCCCCCCCCCTGGTCGTTCGTGTTATGAGAAATGGCCTGGTCGTGCGAGGGTTAAAAATATTTCTATTTTTCAATACACCGTATGTGCATTTCTAGTGCATGTAGAAGCACAGGGCATCAAGAAAAACTGCCGAAATTTGCCCACGGAATTATCGTCGTTAATGAGTTAAATCACGAGGCGAGTGTGCTCACCACTACACCACGCAGCCAGCTGGCCGGTGAGAGGTGTAAGTCACTTTTCAATGACGCAATGGGATATTCTCCGTATAGCGCCTTCCTTTGGGTGGAAAAAAGAATTACGCGGGGCATAATCAGCTGACGGCCCTGTGTTAAAGCAATGGGACGAAATTTTATCAGCATTTTAAGAACAAACTGGACCTAGTTAGATAGTTTGGGGGCCAGTTTCTAGGTAAACTGAGTATATTCTATTTTTCTATGCCCAAAAAATGCTATGTTTCAAAGTGGAAAGGACCGAATTTCGCGAAATTGTTACGGGCGGCGAACTTGACGCACCAAATACATGACCTTGAGATGCTAACTGTGATCGCGTCGGGAGGATTTTGATGCGTAAGGTTTGACATATTTGAGTTTGAGCTAGATAAATATTTTTTATTTGTAAAAAACAAAGGAGAAAATTCACCATATAAGTTATTTTGACAATTTTTTCTATTTTAAATCCATTATTTTAAACCTCTTGATAAAAAATGTTTTGTATTTCTGCGTCAACCTCTCCGCCAATTAGGTTTTCACGAAAATTTGTGCTTTGCGTTGTTAGAGTTTGCAATATTTTTTCATAGAAAAATAGATCATACATCGTTGTCCTAAATTCAGCTACTAAAACTATCTAACTAGGTCCAGTTTTCTTGGGAAAGATCGGCAAAATATTGCCCCATTGCTTTAGCACGGGGCCGTCAGCTGATTATGCCCCAGCCACTTATCGTGACGTCACGACTTCGGTTGCGTATTGTACCCAAATTGTACCTACATGGTGACCAAAAAATTTTCCAAAGGCTATGATAGGTAGGCCGCTATTGCTAATGACGTCAGAGTGACGTCATTTCTGCCATTTTTGACACAAAAAAAGGCTTCGCGGGAAGAGCTGTCAGACCTACAGCTTTAGAGATACAGAAAAATGTTTCAGACATAAAAAGTGTAGAATTAAAAGGGCTACAAAACTGCTATCTCGGATTTTTGAATTTTTTGGATTTTGACCCCCAAAAATAAAAAATATATATTTCAATATAGGGGAAGCCGGGGGAAGCCCGGCATAGTAAGTTCTTTTATTTTATGACATACCTTAGGTACGTGATGTAGGTAGGTAGGTAGAAAATGTTGATACCTATCCTGTTAGCTAGATTAGGTAGTTAATTGGCCGTGTTGTCCCAAAAACTTGGTTTTGTGGAAATAGCATAAAGTTGCGAAATTTGAGTTTTAACCCGCGCCCCACTGGGGGGGGGGGGGCTATTTATAGCCCCCCTCCCGTTTTTCTGCAATAACTTCCAAACCGCTTGACGTATCGACGCCAAACTTTCAGTACCTTCGGCTGCATCAATTTGACACCTTGTGTCAAAATTTGAACTTCGTACCTACCATAGGTCGGCCGGAAATGACGTCAGAGTGACGTCATGTTCGGCCGATTTCGACGCAAAACATTGAACCACGGCAATCGCTCCCAAGAGCTCAGTTTTTAAGCTAGATCCAATTTCTTTGCATGAGAGGACTCAGAATAGACAGCGCTATCAAATTGCTATCTCGGATTTTGAAAATTTTGAAAATTTTGAAAATTTAACATAATAAAATTCAAAATTTATATTTTTACATTTTTTTCAAAAAGTTTTTGACTTTTCGAAAAAAACGGAATATATGTGATAGAACGCATTATTATGACTAACCCTAGCAAGTTTTAGCTAAATATCTTCAAAAATGGCCAAGTTATACGCATTATTGCAAAAATTAACAATTATGAATTTTTCAAATCAATTTTGCAGCACAAATTTGACATCGTACGCCAATATAAATAGCACCATCGTGTTCCTGAGCTCAAACTGCATCCAATAGACACCTTTTTTGCTGAAAAAAAATTAACTTCAAAATTTGACCTTTTTTGACCTAAAAGTGACCTGACCTAAGCTAAATTTGACTCAAAATGACCTCGAATGACACAGACGACATCAAATTCGAAATTTTTGGCCTAAATGGACCATAAAACATGTGTCACGTGACCGACGGATGATATAATATTTTCGTGACCTGTGATGACCTGACCTTGACCTGAAAATCAAAGTACAAGTTTGGTACCCTCAGAGTATCTAGAGCATCTGTTCACGAGTGTGTGAACCAAAAATGAGCCTGATCTGACTTGTAAGACGGCGGCCAGAGCCCAAAACGTGACGAAGCCAAAATGCTAACAATTTTTACTTTGACCTGACCTGTGACGTCATCGGTGACCTCGAGGTCAATGAAATTAGGTTTCGTTCGACAGTTTTTCCGGGACTATCAGACGCCGTTTGAATTTTGACGATCGGCCCAGTAGTTTCGGAGTTAGGAGGGGGGGGCTATGAAAAGCCCCCCCCCCCCCAGTAGGGCGTGTTATACGCAGACCCCAGTGGGGCGCGGGTTAAAAAAGTATTAATTTTTATGGGGTAAGCCCGGCATAGGGGTAACGCCGGCCACCTCTCCAACGAGTTTCGAGTTGACGAAACCATTATGTGCATCTTCCAAATATTGACGGAAAGTGAAATTTTAACCCGCGCCCCAGTGGCGTTCTCAGCCAACTTCGCCCTAGTGAGGAGGGGGGGGGGGGGGCATATGTTACCACCCACCTCTAACTCAAAAACTAAGAGGGATAGAAAGACGCGGTAAAAAGCAGTCGATAGCTCTCGATGCGTACGTTTGAAAGTATTTCGGTCATTTTTCATCTAAGAGCAATATTGGGGTAACCAGAGGTCATCAAAGGTCAAAATTTGCGAATTGTCATATTTTTCAGAAAACATGCCAATATCTTAAGAACTATGATAGCTAGAAAAACGCTAAGAAAAGCAATCGATAGCTTTTGAACTCTTCTTTTGATAAGGTCACATCAAACATGACCTCAGGTCAACGGTTTAGCCTCCAGAGGGCAAAAACTCCAAAAATAGCTGTTTTTACGAAAAGTGTTTTTCGACAACAACTTTTGACTCAAAAAAGCTAGGACATTTATATTGCCAGAATCGTGTTCCTCTTGCCGAGACCCGTCGAATGAACTATAATTTGACCTTGAAAGGTCAACTTCAAAATTTGACCTCAGGTCAAGGTCATGACCTGACCGGAAAAGGACGTGTTGCATATCAGTCGATGCGTCTCGGCAAGACAAACACAATGACGCCAACCCCAGCGTTCTATCTCTTTCCAATCGAGAGTTATTGGTAAAAAACTGTTTGTAGCCTCAAATGGCCTCGGATGACCTTTCTAGAGGCTATCAGCAAAAATGACACCTTGGTTGTCACTGGTGGTCCAAATCATTGTGATTCTGAAATATTTGGACTGTTCCTATGCGGACACACGGATCTAGAGGTATTTTCGTTTTTCTCCATTGACTTATAATGGAAAGGTCACGCCACTGACCTGACCTTAGGTCACGCATATACAAAAATCCGAGAGATACAAATTGTAGGCACCCATGACATCATGCAATCCACCAAGTTTAACCCTCGCCCATGTAGGGGGGGGGTTGGTGCAACCCCCCCCCCCCCGCTGAGGCTTTTCGGAAATAGTGCAAAAACGGCGGCGCGCAGCGCCGCCAAATTTTGGGTACCTTATGGGGCAAACCTTGCGTATCTTTTGATAAAAAAAAAATTTTGACCGGGTCATGTCAGGTCACGGAGTTATGACGTCACAAAGGGAACAGCCTCCGGCCGGATTTTCACAAACTGAGTGCCAACGCCCGAGGTTTCCTGCCGGTGGTACGGACATCGGTTGATGGATCGTGATGAAACTTCCCATGCATGTTGGGGCAAGTATTGGCTATCATATGGTATAACCCTCGCCGGACCTATTGGTTTTCTACATACGCGCCGGCCGAGGGGGGGGGGGGCGGGTACGACC
The DNA here is from genome assembly GCF_019059575.1 of Amphibalanus amphitrite. Classification (NCBI taxonomy): domain Eukaryota; kingdom Metazoa; phylum Arthropoda; class Thecostraca; order Balanomorpha; family Balanidae; genus Amphibalanus; species Amphibalanus amphitrite. The sequence continues at coordinate 89,445 of NW_024883301.1, forward strand.
CCCCCTCGCCGTTTCGCCCCTGGTGGAGCTAGCGCGTTGCGGAAAAAACGAGCGTGTGCGCCGTTACGAGACGCAGAGATTGGTACCCGATTTTAAGGTCCTAGGTCAACCGGTGACCTCTGAGGTCAGGTCAAGTGCCCCAAGGTACGGTTCAGTTTTTGGTGAATAACTTCGCAAAAAAACGGCCGCAGAGCGCCGATTTTGGCAGCATCGTGTTCGTCTCGCTCAGGCGCGTCGAATGATATACTTTTTGTCCGGGTCAGGTCAACTTGGGGTGTTGACCTCAGGTCAAGGTCAGGTCAGCACCCCCAGGTCACGAAGTTGGTCGAAAGAGGTCATGTCGCATATCATTCGATTCGGCAGGTCTTCCTGAGTCCATTGGTGGCTTTCCCGACTCGCTAGCTCAATTTGATCAAGAGTTATTGACGAAAAACTAATATGACCTTGATGACGCCATAAATGACGTCACGCAAGGTCAACATTGCAAAAGTGACGCATCTAACCTTGCAAGGAGTGCATCAAATCACGATTCTGTGTGCTTGAGATAGTTGGAGATCGTTCCCGGCGCCAGAATAGCAGTTTTCATTTTTCCCCATTGACTTATAATGGTGAGGTCACGAAAATGACCTGACCTCATATGACCTTTAGGAAAAATCCGAGATATACAAGTTGTGGGACTCATAATGGATACTAGATCCTGCAAGTTTCATTTCCCTGTGACATCTCCTCTGGCAGTGAGGGCGTTGCGAAGTTGCGACATCTGAAGACCGTGCAGAGGTTCACTTATGACGTCATAGGTCAGTGACCTGACCTGACCCAAAAATGCGGTTGGTGTCAAAAGATGCGGCTTGGATCAAAGGTCAGGTATGCCAAGTTTCAGCTCTCTATCGCCAGCGTGTTCGGAGCTATCGCGAAAAAACCCTATGGGGGGGGGCGGCACCCGCCCCCCCCCCCTCGGCCGGCGAGGGATAAGAAACTTGACCGGGTCAGGTCAGGTCAGGTCACGGAGCTATGACGTCACAAGAGGAACAGCGTCCGGTACTATTTTTGAAAAGCGCCCGAACCACTATTTTGCTAATTAGTGTCACCTCAATGGGAATATGCAGCAATATTAGCTTCTATAGGGAGCAAATGGACCTCCCAAATCCAAAAATACAATCAGATTTCAAAAATTTAAATTTTGATTTTTCGAATTTCTGCCGCCGACTGTGACCTTGCCGACTTCCGCCGCTCCCAACGCGCCATTTTTAGAGCTAGGGAAACGAAATACATACCAAACGATATAGAATTGATCAAGGAACACGATAGTGAAGGCTTCAAGTCGATATCTCCCACCGTTTTGCCGCAATCACCGCGGAAAGTTGAAAAAAGTCTATTTTTCCGAATATTTGACCTTTGACCGGTCAAAAGTAGGTCACATGTTGACCTAGGACCAAAAAATATACCACCAATCGCGAGATCTCGGCGAGAGCAATCCGTTGGTCTTTTCCGCTAAGCTCTACGACGCTCCGTTTTCAAACGCCAAGGGGGGGGGGTCGCACCAACCCCCCCCCCCCCCCCTGCATGGGCGAAGGTGGCAGATCGCCGTTTACGGGCGAGGGTTAAAACCTCTCTGACAAACACTGCAGGCTGGACATGATTGCAAACTTTTTTAGGCTTGGTCAGTTAACTTGACCTGGTGACCTGACCTGACATGACCTGGGGTCAAAAATTTCACACATTGTTCAAAATTGATGTACCAAAAGCTACCCCAAGTGGCGCGGCGCTACGCGCTGCGGTTTTTTATTTACACACAAAAAACGCGACAGGGTGGCAACATATGCCCCCCCCCACTGGAGCGAAGGTTACATATAAGGTACTGTTTAGCTCTGGACATCTTAGAGCTTATGTCACTACTGGTATTTTAGCTAGCGTCTATCACATATAGAGCACAGGTCGATGAAAATCATGATGCAAAATTGACAAAAAATGTGTATTTCAAAATTCCTTGAAATTTATTTTTTATCTACTTAAATGCATCATACCTACCTATTGCATATCATTCGACTCGGCTGATGAAGAAGAACACAACACCATTTTTGAAGCTCTAGCTTCATTGTCTGTCGCGTTATCTGCAAAAACGTAGTTTGACCCTAGTTGACCTCAAGTGACATGACCGTTCTTGTAGCATACAAACATAACCCGGCAGTTGCTGGAGTATTTCGCCACCCACCGTTTGCTGGGGGGGGGGGGGCGTTAAACGCCCCCAGCCGATAACTCGAGAACCAATAGGCGCAGCGAAACGCACGAGGCGGCAAACGAAAGAACGCGACGAGACGCTTCAGATGAGTACTCAGATCCGATGAGATTTTGGAGTCGGGAAAATGGGGGTACCTTTTTTTAGAATGCCTGTGAGGTCAGACTCGGTTGGAGCGTGCAGTTCAAACCAGAGTCGGAGTCGCAGTCTCCAAAATCTTTAACCCTCGCCGGCCGAGGGGGGGGGGGTGCCGCCCCCCCCCATAGGGTTTTTTCGCGATAGCTCCGAACACGCTGGCGATAGAGAGCTGAAACTTGGCATACCTGACCTTTGATCCAAGCCGCATCTTTTGACACCAACCGCATTTTTGGGTCAGGTCAGGTCACTGACCTATGACGTCATAAGTGAACCTCTGCACGGTCTTCAGATGTCGCAACTTCGCAACGCCCTCACTGCCAGAGGAGATGTCACAGGGAAGTGAAACTTGCAGGATCTAGTATCCATTATGAGTCTCACATTTTGTTTATCTCGGATTTTTCCTAAAGGTCATATGAGGTCAGGTCATGTTCGTGACCTCACCATTATAAGTCAATGGGGAAAAATGAAAACTGCTATTCTGGCGCCGGGAACGATCTCCAACTATCTCAAGCACACAGAATCGTGATTTGATGCACTCCTTGCAAGGTTAGATGCGTCAATTTTGCAATGTTGACCTTGCGTGACGTCATTTATGACGTCATCAAGGTCATATTAGTTTTTCGTCAATAACTCCCGATCAAATTGAGCTAGCGAGTCGCGAAAGCCACCAATGGACTCAGGAAGACCTGCCGAATCGAATGATATGCGATATGACCTCTTTCGTACAACTTCGTGACCTGTGGGTGCTGACCTGACCTTGACCTGAGGTCAACACTCTAAGTTGACCTGACCCGAACAAAAAGTATATCATTCGACGCGCCTGAGCGAGGCGAACACGATGCTGCCAAAATCGCGGCTCTGCGGCCGTTTTTTTTGCGAAGTTATTCACCAAAAACTGAACCGTACCCTGGGGCACTTGACCTGACCTCAGAGGTCACCGGTTGACCTAGGACCTTAAAATCGGGTATCAATCTCTGCGTCTCGTAACGGCGCACACGCTCGTTTTTTCCGCGACGCGCTAGCTCCACCAGGGGCGAAGCAGCGAGGGGGGGTCGTACCCGCCCCCCCCCCCTCCCCCTCTCGGCCGGCGCGTATGTAGAAAACCAATAGGGCCGGCGAGGGTTAAGACTCCAATTCCAGACTTGGACTGCTGTGATTCATTCCCTGTTCCTAGTTGGTTCTTTATTACATTGCATAGCTGACTTTCATAAGTTTTGGAGTGCTGACACATAATTTTCCTTCAAAGCGTGACACGAAATCTTCGGGGCCTTTCTCAACTCTCGTCAAATGTCTGCGACAGGCTCAGAAACCATGCAAGTGCCGCAGGACTCATTAGCTCGCCTTTCACACAGGCTCCTAAGGAGCTCCACTGAGCTCTAAGAAGCTTTCAGAGGGCCCAAACCAGCCTCTGAGAGTCCCACTGGTGTCCATGTTCTCTGAGGGCTCATACCTACAGGGATACCTTATTGTAGACCTCTGAAGGGTCCACGGGCGTAGGAACGTCATGAAAAGTGGGTGGGCCACCCTGTCAAGGGGCCTCCTTTTCCAGGGGCCTCGTATTTTCAGGGGCCTCCAACTTTTGCCTCGTCCTGCTGGCTGCTTTCAAGTATGACCTCCAAATCTAGCTTCTGAGATCGAGCAGATGTACCCAGGGGCGTAACCGCTTAAGCAAACAGTGCGAAAAGTCCGCACCATTTTTAAAACTTATTCCCCCTCCGATTTTTTTAGAATCTATTTGTTGCAAACGGCGCATGACCCCTGAAAACCCTTACACAAATGTCTTCCTCGTTTCCCAGGTGCCCCCATTAGGTTCATAGGCGCCCTCTTTGGCATATAAGCGCCCTATGTATAGTAATCAGAGACATCCCTACATGTCCCACAGTCGCCCCGTTGTCGCATACAATGTGCGCTTATCATAGGCGTCTCTCTTTTATGGACACTTGAAGGCGCCTCTCTTTGCCATGCCGGCGCCCCTGTTTCTTATGAATGCGCCCCCATGGCATTGATCAATTGCAATTTGCAGACCTCTATTGCATGTGGACGCCCATATATGTAGGCCTCAGAGGCGCCCCTATTTCGCATTGAGGCGCCCCTATGGGTTTCATAGGCGCCCCTCTATTGCACGTAGGTGCCCTACTGTCTCAGAACCGCTCCCCTTTGGCATGCAGACGCCCATCTTTCGTACGGAGGAGCCGTTGTGGTTCTTAGAGACGGCATGGTGCTCCCAGACGCAGATGGGGCTCTCGGAGTCGACAGTGTGGGACCTTCAGTCGCTGATGGGTGTCCGCCAGATGTGGACCCTCGGAGACGCCGGTATGGGGCCCTCAGAGATGCCGGTATGTGGCCCTTAGAGACACCGGTGTGGAACCCTCAGTATACTTCAGTGTGAAGCCCCTACAATTGCTGGTGTGGAGCTATGAATGCGCTGGCTTATATCCCTCAGAGGCTGGTACATGGACTCAGTGAGAGCTTGTGTGGTGCCTTCAGTGGCCTTGTGGAGCCGTTAGACCTCAACATGGTGCTCTCAGGAGCCGGTGAGTCTTCAGAGTCACCGGTGTGGGGCCTTCAGAGCTCCGAGATACTGGTCTGGGGCCCTCAGAGGTGTCGGTGTGCGGGGTTCTTCAGATGTACAGCCCACCGCTAAAGTAATGTAGGGTTTTACCAGTCTCAACGATTGGCTTTAACCGGCGATTGTTTAATGCGGAGTGATCGAAATGAAGACGTCAATAGCTAAAATTGCAGCTGCAAGGGTGACGATACATATAAGCTACATTCAAAGTTTCATTGTAGTCTGGCTAATCGTTCCTAAGCTTCAGAAGCAGAACATACCCATGACTGAAACCGTACATTACTTCTGCTGTGGACTGTACCTACGAGTATAGAGCCTTGAGATGCACAGGTGTGGTGTCCCACAGAGGCGCCGGTGTGGGGGCCCCAGAGCCACCGATATAGGGCCCTAAGAGACACTAGTATGACCCTCAAAGGCGCCGCTGTGTGGCGCTCATAAACACTGGTGTGGAGCCATCACAGGCGGGTGGAGCTGTTAGAGGCCGGAAAGGGCCCTTAGATGCCTACAAGGAGCCTTCAGAAGCCGGCGTGGCACCCTTATGGGGATAAGCGTGTCTACTTAGGAGCCCTTGAGGTGCTCTCATGAGCTCTGTGGGGCCCTACCGAGCCGAAATATGGCCACGGCCAGTTGCCGCCGCATGGCTCTTCGGACTATCATTCTCAGGGGCCTCATCTGCCTAGTTTGAATAAAAGGGCCTATCAGACCATCAGTCTCATAGGCCTCCTCTAGCTAGTATAAATAGAAGGGCCTGTTAGGTCATCAATCCTAGGGCCTCCTCTAGTTAGTATAAATAGAAGAGCCTCTCAGACCATTAATCTCAGGGGGCTCCTGTGGACAGTATAAATAAAGGGCATCTCAGACCATCAGTCTCGGGGGCCTCCCTAGAGAAGTGTAAATGTGGATAGAGGGCCCCCTCAGATTCATTAGGAGTGGACCTCTCTGACTATCAGTCTCAGGGGCCTCTTGTGGCCGGTATGAATATATATATGCCTCTCAGACCATCGGTCTCAGGGGCCTCTTCTGACTAGTGTGGATAGAGGGCCCTCCCAGACCACTGGTTTCAGGGGCCTTCAGTGGCCAGTTATATGAACAGAAGGGCCTCACAGCCATCAGGCTCGGGGCCTCTTCTGACTGGTGTGAATATGAGGGCCTCTCAGACCATCAGTCTCAGGGGCCTCCTTTGCCTAGTGTGAATGTAAGGGCTTCCCAGGCCATCAGTCTCAGGGGACTCTTCTGACTGGTGCCGGATTGAGAGACCTCCCAGACCGAAAGTTTTGGGGGTCTCCTGTGGCCAGTATGAATAGAAGGGCCTCTCAGTCCATCAGTCTCATGGGCCTCTTCTGCCTGGTGTGATTATAAGGGCCTCTCAGGTCGTCAGTCTCAGGGGCCTCCTCTGACTACAGTGTAGATGGATAGGCCTCCCAGACCATCAGTCTCAGGGGCCTCTTCTGACTATTGAGGATAGAGGGGCCTCCTCTGACTAGTGAGGGTAGGGGGCCTCGGCTAGACCGCCAGTGTCAGGGGCCTATTCTGACTAGTGTGGATGGAGGGGCCTCCCAGACCACTGAGTCTCAGACCTCTGACTAGTGTGGATTAGAGTGTATCGATTTGAGGGTTTTTATTCCAGATTGAGAGGAAACTGTCAGATAAAGTGGCGCTATATATTTGTAAGTAAGAAAAACACAAAATCGGTGTCCTGCGGTCAGTATTCTCTGGTCCGCGCCCACTTCTTTGAGACCATCTCGCCGTAACACGGGCTCCTATGGGATAACCTACTAGCGACATCTAGAATTGTAGGTGGCGCTAGCGTCGGCATGGCGTTTTAACACAGTTTGTGGTGTCTGATGCTGATCTTACTCACTCAATAGCGTTTGTTTTCCTTATTTGCCCATAGTAATTTGTTTCAGACGTCTAGTTTAACAACTTCAAATGACAGTTAGAGGTTCCTTTGACATACTTCATAGTATAAAATAACAAAACACACAGGGAGTGTGGAGTTTTAGCTACACATGTGCCTATTTTGCCCTAGTTTTGCTCTCGGCTCTCGGCCTAGGCCCTGTTCTGTCTGGGGCAGATCGAAACCTATCTTATACCTTGGTGTGTATAGGAGAGCGTTACATGCGTTGGAAGGCTTGAATGGACTTTGAATGCCCATATCTGTATCATTATCATTAACAGTATCAAACCGCATCTATGCACTTTTCTCCTACGCTATGTTTTCGTGCTGTTCTCATGTCTCCTGTTCTATGATCACTGTATGTTTGTCTGGGTCACAAATGGCCATTGCTTTTGAGCAAAGTAATAGAAATACCCTAAAAACTTAAGTGCATTGCGTACACCAGTGCCTATCGCGCACCAGCCCAGTTCACCGTCAGTTAGCAAAGAGCTCTTCATTTAGTGCCTGTGACGCTTGAAACGGCTGAGCGGCAACAGAGGCAAAGTGTGTACGGCACATGAGTCAAATAATAGGATTCTGGATTATGTATGAACTATGAAAGCAATGGTGAAAGGTATTTTATTAACTCGGTTGGCGCGGCGGAGAAGGACCGACGTAAAAGTCGGTCTCGTCATTGGCCTCGGCAAGTGCGCCGAGCAGGGCCCGAACGTGAGCTAGCTACAGCAGGGGTCATATCACGGACTGGTTGACAGTCAATCTGTGCCGGTGACCGGGCTCTTACATATGATCCTGTATTAAAACACCGCAGACTCACGAGTCCTGGTTGACTGTAGCCGTCTCTCGCATGCGGCAGTTCAGTTTGGTAGTATGCCTATTCCACCTACATAGACGCACCTGTTCGGGTACAGATAGTGCGCTGTTCCGGTACAGACGGCACCCGTTCCGTGCTTCCATCCTCAGGATACTGAAATCCTTCTCCTCCACGCCGAAACCCCCTCCGGGCTGGACAGGCAACTTATCTCATGCGGGCTGCTCCCTTGGAGCGGCACCGCGGCTCCCGAGGGAGCGCACCCCGTAGCCGGGTGCAGTGAGTACTTTGGGGATGGGTGGCCTGTCCTCTGGACGGGCTCAGCCCCGGCGACTCACTAGGGTGCCTGCCCAGACCAATGTCACCCCCTAATTCCTATCATCCTTCCGGCTCTGAAATGGTCTTGTCGGATCGAAAGAGCCTAACCCAACAAAACAAACAAACAAACAAATACAGACGGCATCGCCGGGTCTCGAGGGGACCGGTGACGGCACTGTTGCCGCCGTTGGTCGCGGTGACACGGGCGGCGGGAAAGTCACCGGACCTGCACCATAGTAGGTGAATGGTTGGGCCTTCGCCGGCAGTAACTATTTATTTGGGATGCGAGCTGTATGTAATACTACCAGCGCACGATATTCACCGTGTTCGCCGCGCGGTAAGAGAGGAGCCCACGGCAGTCCGGTAGGATAGGCTGAGTTGTGACAAGTTCTACCCCGAAAGTGACCACCTTTGGGGCACTGAGGGACCGCTTGACGTGGCCACTCGTCGGTTTCGGTTTCACCTACTGGCTACTAATTTTAACAGCAGACGTTCGGAGACTGCTAAGTGGGTTTGTTCGTTATGCGTGGTTACGGTTAGAGCCTATGGGTTAGTCTATTCGAGAACATTTTAGGGCCGTGGTATGATGAATAAATGAATTAGCGGGGAGAGGGCAATATCAGAATAAAGTCGACCATCGGGCACCGGCTGTGTGCCGCAGCGTCTCAGTCAAAAGACACCATAATGGCTGCAATGCTCTGAGTCAGGCTATGCTGGGATGATAAAACACGAGAGGGAGAGGGCAATGTAAGGTTCAATCAACCAAGGCTCAATCGGTTCAATCAACCACTGACGACTAGTCCGCTGTACTGCTGGGACGGCATTTCAACGCCGGGACATACTGTTTTGACGGCAAGTCACAACGGGACAGACTAGCCCGGCAGGCGGTGGGCCTACCAGCCACCTTCCGCGCGGTGGGGGGGGGGGCACTTTTTTGCCCCCCCCCGTATCTCCGAAACTACTGGACGGATCCGGAAAATTCAAACGGCGTTCGATAGCCCTGTCAAATTTGTTGAGGGAAACCAAATTTCATTGACCTCGGGGTCACCGATGACGTCACAGGTCAGGTCAAAGATAAAATGTTTCACCGTTCACGGGACTTCTAGGGAAAGCGCTATAACACCGAGTAAAACGCATTTTGTCGAAAATCAGCGATAAGGCGTCAGTTGTCTAGTACATATGTTGCTATTAGAGGTCACTGGTCATACCAGGTCAGGTCACAGGTCAGGTCACCAAAGGTCACCAGGGGTCACCACATGAGCCCAACTTTACTAAGGTTATGCGATGCATGTTTTATGGCCAGTTTTTCATTTCCAACTCAATGGTGTTGGTTATAAGACCATCAGGTACGGTTTGGGTCACTTTCTGGTGGAGGTCAGGTCAAGGTCAGGTCAAAAAAGGTCAAATTTCAAAGTTGATATTTATGCATAAAATGGGTATCGATTCGATGCAGCTCGTCACGGGGAGTCTAATGGTGGTCTTTGTTTTGCGCTACGAGGTCTAGAATTGCGTTTGTTTGAATTGAGTTTGAAAATTTGACGTCATCAATTTTGAACAGTTTTTTCGCTATAACTTCGCCAAAAAAAGAGGTATCGATCTCAAATTTGGTATGTAGATAGAAGGCGGTAGGGGCTATCACATATATTCCGGTTTTTTCGAAATTCAAGAAACTTTTTGGATTTTTTGGCTATTATATTCAAAAAATCTATTTTGTTGATTTTTGGGGGTCAAAATCCAAAAAATTCGAAAAACCGAAATAGCAGTTTTGTAGCCCTTTTAATTTTACACCTTTTATGTCTGAAACATTTTTCTGTATCTCTAAAGCTGTAGGCCTGACAGCTCTTCCCGCGAAACCTTTTTTGGGTCGAAAATGGCAAAAATGACGTCACTCTGACGTCATTAGCGGCCAACCTATCATAGCCTTTGGAAAAAATTTTGGTCACCATGTGCGCTAGCTGCTCCCGGGAGGGTACTGAAAGTTTGGTGACGATCGGCGCAGCGGTTCTCGAGATATATCGAAAAAACTAAAGGGGGGGCAAAAAATTGCCCCCCCCCACCGCCTGGAAGGCTAGAGCATACATTTGTTGAAATGGTCACTCCGAAGCTGACTTTCATCGGTTGTCTGCTAGGCGGACCGTTAATCCGGAACACGGAGAAGTGCAAGCAAGGATGATGGTGAATTAGTCGTAATATAGGACAGAAAGCAAACTGGCTCACCAGTCACCAGTTACCGAGCACCTGACCAGTGTCCACTTTGACATTTGGTCGCTGGTAACACAATTGTACCGGCTATATGTAGTCCTTAAAGTACGATGCGGCAGGAGCTCAGTTGCTAATAGTTGCCTAATCTGCTATTTACTTGTTCGTGTTTAAGAGCTCAGGGCGCTAATGCATAGGTAATGTGTAGGTATTGTGTTATGTGTGATAATGTGTGGAAAGCTATGCGTTTGCAATGGAAAAACACTTGCAATGGAAAAAAACAGCAATATACCAACACCAATAATGTAAAAAAATGTGCATAGGGTAGCCTGGGGCAAGACGCCCCAGATAATTTATTTTGCTACATAACTTTTGTCCCACATCACCTGGAAGGCCAAATTTGTGCTCAATGCGTTCTTTGGACATTTTACTTTAAATTCCACCCCTCAAATTCATTCACTTATGATCGGACTCCCAGCTAGGAAGTGATTTGTGAAGCAACTGCAAATAGGGCGTTTTGCCCCAACCCCAGGGCAAAACGCCCCACGGCCTGGGGCAAGAAGCCCCATACTCTAGATTGAAGATTAAACATGCTAGTTGACTAAATCTTATATGAGAGGTCCGTTAGACCTTGGGAGGCACGGCACTGAAGTTAGCACCTTCCATCCTATCAGGTGTTCAGCTACAACACTATTGTGTGAGCAGTTTTTTCACCTGCCTCAGAAGGCCAAATAATAAATTATTGCAATGCAAATGTTAACAAAATACTTCCTTTGCCATCCAGTTGCTGAGAAAAGTACATATAAATGCATAGAAACATGCCGTTCGCCAGCTACCGAACATTAGGAAGTGGGTAGTCCGAACAACACATGAGGTAAAACGCCCCATGGGGCTTTTTGCCCCGCGACCTACTGGGGCGTTTTACCCCATCACGTAGTACGGTCAGAGAACAACGCCTTGCACTCCAGGAAGACATAATTTAACACGAACCAACCCGGCAGCATAAGCATTAGACAATAGTCGTTCAAAATACATAAAAGTCGTTAACCTGATGTGGACGATAAAAGAACGCCATGATGCATAATCTGACAACAAAACATAAAAATCACTCCAAAAACACATTTTTGGCTATATCTCCCTAAAGCGTCATCACAATTTCTTTCCAGTCTGCTCATATAATGATCGTATAGTGCACGTTTTATAGAAGAGAGGATGTTTCCCCAGAACCTTGCCAGTTCCGAGAAACATCGGTGAGGCGTTTTACCTCGGCGGGGCGACTTGCCCCGGTCTACCCTAATTTAATCCGAATGGCTTTTTTTACGTTTACAGATGTCTGAAATTAAGTTAGAGACAGTCTGGAATCACTGCCATCTAGCGTCAAAAGGGGAGAACTAAAGCTTCATCCTACGTCCGCAGTAGTTAGAATGGGGTTTACAAAAACCATTCCGGGTCAGTCAATTTTGAGTTTTGAGGAAAATGTTGCGCCCAGATATTATTTTTATGTCCTTGCGCCAAATAATATGCCAGTTTCCTTGCAAATTTCGGTTATCGATACACTCTAGTGTGGATAGAGGGGCTTCCCAGACCGCCAGTGTCAGGGGCCTCCCCAGACCAGTGTGGATATTGGGGCCTCCTCAGATCCACTAGGGCCTCTCAGGCCATCAGTCTCAGGGGCTTCGACTGACAAGTATGAACAGAGGGCCTCCTTGGATCCATCACGGCCCCTTGGAGTCCGTGCGTGGGGATTCGTGGAACTTATTTTTACCGAGTTTGTTTATTCTGGAAGGTGGCGACGTCCTCTCAAATCGTGAAGAGGGGCCTCGAGTAAAAAGTGGGTGGGCCAAAACACATGGTTGGCCCCCCCCACCTCGAAAAGTGGGTGGGCACTTGCCCACCTGGCCCCCCTTGTTCCTACGCCTATGGAAGGGTCACACGAACCTTTCAGGATGTCTTCGAAAATTTCTGAGAACCTTAACGCCTTTGATAGTTCAGCCGAATTTTTGAGGCGTTAGACTTTCCTTACCCCAAGCCGGCATCTGAGGGGTCACAGCTCTCGTGTCCCTTTGAGAGTCGCGACACATGTTTCTCATGTCCCTACATAGGGTCCTTAGGGATTCGACACAAACCCTGATGGTTCACACTGTTCAGTTATCCGCTAGGGCTCCAGGCTTACCCTGGGCCTAGTCTCTTAGCGCCCGCCGCCCACACTGGCTTCTGAGGGCCCCACCTTGGGCTCAGAAAGCCCTAAAGCACCACATACACGCAAACAATTGGGGTGACCCACACCGATCTCTGGGATCCTAAGCAGGCTTCTGAGAGTCCACACTGACCCTGAGTGTCCTGAAATGGCCTGGAAGTCCCAAGCCTATCTCTATAAGGGATCCCTTGCCGCTATGCCGTGCGTAACTTTTGGTTCCGTTAAACATTTTTTGTTCGCGTTTGCAGCGCTTCCCTTCACACGAAAAACGAGAAAATTTTTGTTCACACTAGGGTGAACAAAGCACTTTCTCCCACTGGAGCAAAGATGAATTACTTCTGATTGACCTCCGACATTCACTCTCCGCCGAATGCCCAACTTAGCTTCTATCGGCGGCTGGGATAAGCCCTATGCAAATCATGTAAAACCTCCGCTTGCATGGTGAATGGAGGTTTTAGCAGGGTGATCCGATTAAATGGAGCGTTTTTCACCCTTTTTCTGGGTGCTGATCATGAGCGACGAGTGTCTGCACAGGGGCCCTCCTCTGCAGTGCATCGGCAATCGCAACCACTGTAATTCTACCGGTCGTTTTTGTCCAGAAATGTCAAAATTTTGAATTTTTCTGTAAAAAAAAAAATACATGTCATAGCTAGAAGCAAAACTTTGTCACCATCGGATTCCTCGCACCATTGCGCGTCGAATGATATGTAAAACGAGTAAGTAACGACTGGGGAAAGGCAAGATTTAACACAAAGGTTGATTTCCCCCCCCCCCCCCAACCGAAAATCTCTGACGACGCCTATGATGACAGTGACCTGACTTGACCTTAGAATGTGGTTGGTGCTACAGGTCCGGCTTGAACCAAAGGTCAGGCGTCAACGCAAAACGTTCGGTTCTCTGTATAAGCCGGTGCGTCCATGAATGAGCAATTGCGGAAACCCGTCTGGGGGTGCCACTGACTACCCCTTACCCTTTGGTCGGCGAATGTGCCATTTAACCCTCGCCCGCACATGCCATTTTCCCATCCTAGAACGCACATGGGGGGGGGGTTGCCACCCCCCCCCCCCGCGCCATTTCGTTCCTGTTGAAGATAGAGCTTAGCGGTAAAGACCAAAAAGATTCTTTTGGAAGAGGCGAATCCAATGGTACCCAGTTTTACCTTCTCAGGTCAGTCATTGACCTTCCAGGTCAGGTCAAACTAAAAAATATTGCTGTTTTGGGTCACCGTTGGATATCAATTGCGCTGCTTATCATGTAGGGGAAAGTGGGTGTATTGCGCCCTTCTAACCAATTGCGCCCACCAACATTCCCACGGATTCAATGGCATGTTTTGAATTTTGAATTCGAAAACATTATTTTCCCCACTGGACAGTTCCTTTTATGGCCCAAGCTCCCCGATGAAGCCAATCAGCAAGGCTCATTACGCCATCAAAGATGTTACGGCGTTTTCTTAGTTTTTTTGCAGTATTTTGTACCGTTGGCTATAAAATGTGTGATATTTATGTGATTTTCAGAGTGATATTTAAAAAGAAAAGTCCTTTTTTCATTATATTTCACTAAAACAGTTAGCTTCCTTCAACATCTTTATGATAACTTCCACGCTTTTATTAAAAAGCACCTCAATTTTAATTGCGCCCATGGCAATTGCGCCAGGGGGGCGCAAATAGAATAATGGTGTAGCTATTGCATATCACGACAGCATGAATGCATCATTAACTGATTGCAATAAAGAAGGAGTTTAATGTCAGGCAGGGGAGCAACCCGCTGTCGTCAGTCCGCAAATTATTTCTCTCGTCAAACTTATAATGTAGCTGCCATTTAGGCTACGAACTTGTGGTGTAATTGACAAAATACGACATTTTCAACATGGACTCAGGCGTGAGAGGTGACAGCCATGACAAAAAAGTAAAAACTGATGTCATAAAGCTGTCGAAACAATAAAAATTATTAATTTTGAGAGAAACGATTGAAAATGTAACCGTATAGGCGCATACGTTCACATATATCTAGTCGGTTACAGTAAACGTTTTCGTTGCACTTTTACAAGCGTACGAACACATGTAAAGTTATTTACGTGGGCTAAAAAACATCGCGATTTACACCTACATTTATTATTTAACCAGCGTGAATAACATTATGAATATTAAAGCAAGCCGCGATGACATTAGACTGCCGGGGTGTATGCATTCCGTCTCATTCGCTTAGCCATGTTAAAGTATAGGGCGCAATTCGGTTCTAATTGCGCCATCCCCCTGGCGCAATTTACAGCAGTTGTTGGCAAATGCGCCCTTTTACATGTTTCTGAAATAGCAGCTGTCAGAAGCAAACGAAACATTCTTAATTGATCGGGATGCTCTTAAATCGTAGCCAATGAGTTCCTCTTTGAAATGGTCACCAATGCATGCTTATATCTCCAGCGGTTTTCTTACAATCAGCGTTTTTCCTTAAGGGGGCGCAATTCACCCTCCTTCCCCTACCGATGACGATGCCGTTTTCTGGTGCCAAGCCAGCTAGAGCCTCTTTGTCACACCACCCGACCAGGTTTTTGCTGCTGAGGTCATTTCAGGTCAAGTTAGGTCAAGGTCAATTATATGTGTTTGTATGTCTGTGTGTGACTGTGTGTATAATGATGTTTGCAACGGTTGTTTGTGTCCATATTACATGAAATCATGATCTGAGAAGCTTTTACCAAAATGCAGTCAAAAAAACTTCACAAAAAGTAAATTCAGCTTGCCTAAAACGCAATTATCTTAGATGACCTAGGTTGACCTTGACCCTGACCTTGACATCCGTACAG
>NW_024883302.1:0-104383 GCF_019059575.1 Amphibalanus amphitrite
AAAAATAAAAATGAAAAGCGTAAGCGTACGTACAGACCCCAGGATAGAGACCATTTCTATGAACGAAGCACTGGTGCCTCTCCGCAGAGGGATTCAGAGTTTTTCGTTTCTGGAAAGAACCGCGAATCACAAGACCATGAGCCCACAGTTCAGGGTCAAGTAAGTTCACATCTACAGGTGGGTTGATCAGGTCAAGGCGATACGATTCGTAGCTGTCGAAGCGTGTCGGCAGCTTTTTGCCGTCACCGATTCCGCACCTGACTGCTGTTGGAGTAAGAGGTGACGGAATCCACGCCTGTGCCGGTGGCAGCCGAGACATAAACATGGAAGAAAGCGCCTAACGCTGCCACGGCCTTTATCGGTCCTGCCTTCTTTGCCCGATCACAGCAGGAGACTTACCAGGAAGGGAGGTCTTCACACTAGCCGTCACCTCAGGACCAGCGACGGCACACCTGTAGCGCCACCTGCTGGAGCAGAAGGCTGCGGTTTCCGAGCTGGGGGAGTACCTCTTTTCGAACGGTTCGCAACTGTCCATTCACCCCCCTGAGGGCGAGAGGCTGCACCTTGAGCGACTTCGGCATACGTCTTGTCACTCAACACGTGCGAAGAGTGCTCAGCCAGATCGCGAGCCTGTCCAGGAGAAGCAGATGCATGCATTGCAACCTCTTCAACGCGCTTAGACGTATCCGCTGTAGCTTTCAGTACATCTTGGATCATCTCTTTCATTGAAGACAGTTCGACCTCCATCAGCTGCTGTTTCCGCATCAGCGAGCTTACGTCGATGCAGTCCACAGCAATCGGAGGAAGCTTTGACAGATCCATGGCGACGAACTTGGGAAGACTAGCTCTGTCACATTCGAGCAGCATTTTAGCAATCCCATCAATGTACATCTTCTTCTTATTTTGTCCACGACGAATACCAATTCTCAGTCCTTCATCGACATGATCGCATAGTAGGCATTTAGCGGCCTCGACTTCGTCATCAGTAAAGCTGTCACTCACCAGCTTAGAGATCACATCCAGAGGTAATTAGATCGAGTAGGACTTTCATTGGGCTGTGGCACATCGATGTCCTCTGATTTTGTGTCTACCAAGGCATTCTGTAAGAAACGGGGATTATTTACCTTCATTTAGTGGAATAAAAAACGTGGATTTTCATGTCTAAGTCAATTAAAAAATCCATCATGACGGGGCATGGAAGACGATGATGTAGGCCGAGGATAGCGTTCAATGATTTAGGAAGTGACGTTTTATGACGTTTTATTACGTCATACTACAGCGTGAGTAGCTACGTAGCCCACTCCCAGCTGAAGAAAAGTTGTTACACGAGTTTGCATTATAAATTGGTGAAGTGTCTTCACTTGTTATTTATTACACTATGGTAAAGCTTCATTTGGGCTAGGTATGCCAATACGTGCCAGTCAGTCATCGCTATCCCCACCTCTCACCGCTGAATGTTTTCCGACTGCGCCTGAAGCTAGTTTCCCGTCTTTCTTGGTGAATCTGAGCGAACTGTCATTCCCACAACTGTCACAGTCGCACACAAACACCCACCAGCAAGCTGGCCTAGACCTGTCAGCGGACCGTTGTCACGCTGGTGTCGGTGTCCCGGTCCCCCCCCCCCCGCTGCACAGTTGGTCGGCCGCCCGGTCACCCCCGAGGCGGTGGTCGCTGGCAGTGTGTGTCGGGCGGCGGCCGGTGGGACACGCCACCGGGACTACGGGACGGGGCGCCATGCCGCTGCGCCAGCTGCTCGTGACCGGCGCGGTGCCCGTGAGCGACGAGCTGGAGGGAGACGCGCTGCGCTGGCCGTTCGTCCACCAGCTACTCCGCTGGGACAACATTGTCAGCACCGTGTTCGGACACCTGCGGACGGCGGCTGATGATGCCACCGACAGCAGGACCGGCGGCAAGGCTGGCGGTGAGTGGTGGACAGCGCCAGCCCGCGTTCAACGATCGGCTGATTTTGTGTTCATTCCTGGTTCAGGATGAGTTGAACGTTACATATCCGGAGTTTTGATTTTCAAGACCGGAGATAAATCAGGACATTTTTGCCTCTTCCTTACATCAAGGAACAAAATCAACTGCCTCATTTAAACGAATGAGGCATTTTTTTAATGATAGGTATCGAATTTACTGCATCGGTGTGGAAGTGTATTTAAACGTTTTTTGCCCGTATACGAGATACGAGGCAAAGTTTTACTTTTTATAATTGCGAAAATTATGTGTGTGATGACCTATGTTGACCCAGATGTGACCTATAGTGACCTGACCTAGACGGAGGGATAAAAACGTGCTGTAGGTATCTCGATTGGTTATACGATTAAACGGCCACCACAGCTTTGGATAAATCCATTTGATTAAAATAGTCGCTTTAAAGCCAAATTTGATAGCTTTTATGTTTTGAAAGAACTTGTGCTTTAGTAAAACAGTAACAATAATTGACAGTGACTATGTTAAACAGTATAAAACAGTGACCATATTAAAGGTAAACCATTCAAATTGAGGCAATCGTTTCCATTGCTCAATGTGTCGCCTAAGGCATGTAACAATTTGAATCTGCAATCAACATCACCACACACACACAGACTTCTCAAGCCTCAATACAAATAGAGAAATATCTGCCTTTTTTAGCGAAGTGTGTGCCTCACGATTCACATTACGGTTCTATTTTCAGATCCCGCCGTGAAGATTTCGGAGGATGCTCCCCGACCGATGTCGCGTCCCGTCAGGAAGTTCTCCGAGCCCCCGATCCTCCGGGCTCAGAACAGCAGTACTGACACCGAGGACGGGAAGCTGGGGTCCGTCTCCGCACACCCAGCGCTGTTCTCCAGTCTGCAGCTGCGTCTTAGTTACCTCCAGCACGTGAGGCGGCTGAGCCGGAGGGAGAACAGGGCGGCGGCGAGCGCTCCTCCGCCGGCGCCGGTGCCGAGCCGGCGGGTCAGCGCCCCGTGCCGGCCCAGCGCGCTGGCAGCCCGCCTCAGGAAGATATCCGTGACCGACACGCTGCGCCAGGTCGGCAAGGACCTGCGCCGCATCGCAGACCACCTCCAGCTCAGCAAACTTGTGGTGAGTTGCACCGCAAACTGGCGCTGGCCTGCCGAAATGTTACCCTCATACATCCTGGGTCTATGTTCAGTAGTTTTGACTGCGAAATTATATCAAATATATTTTGTTCAGTTTACATTAGACTTCTGTGGCGATGTCATTTTTGTATTTCCGCACGATCCAATTGACCAAAACACCGTTTTGGTCGAAATCTGTGTTGCCGCACTGCAAAAAGTCAGCCCGCGAGCCAATCATTTTCACACAGTGTCGATGCCAATAGCGAGCTTTATGTGTCATCGGGACAACAGGCGACCTTGTTCCTCGCCCTGTCCCGTCCCCATGCTCCTTGGTGCCAACCAACGTGACAGCACGGGTCGCCCAGTAAAAACGCCACCGACAGCTCGGTCACAGGGCCACGCGGCTCTCGTGACGACGCTGTGTTCTGGTTCATGCACTTGTCCTCGGGGGTGCTGGGGAGGGGCAGCGGACGGGCGAATCGATGGATTACGATCGAAATTCCCTGTTACGTGTGTTATGCAAAGCATCAAGCTTGTCATTGTCTCATTCAAGATACAAAAATAATACTTTAACCTAATGATATGTTGACCAGACGTTTCCTACACTGTACTTAATACCTACACTGTACTTAATGAACCACTCGTCTGACACGTAATTATCTGTGACGGCAGGGCGGACGGTCCGTGTCCGGGGCGAGCCGTGACATCAGCTGGATGTATCCTGTCGTCACCATGGGCTGTGTCCTCGTCTGTGGCATCACAGCCGTGCTGGGACGCGCCTGCCGCCACTGAGGATCTTCTCGGTGGATCGAGTGGGAAGACTTGGCTGAGCGGGACTTCTTCGACGCATCGCAGTGTCGCGAATCGTGATTTTGGCTACGCTGTGTCGCTCCCAAGACCGGTACTCGTTCAGTTACAGGGTCGTGGGAAGGTATCGCTGAAATGAAGAGGCAATGTTGGTCAGCAGGTATATGATCCACGGGCCCACGGTTTTGGTGTGGGCGATTTAGTGACTCGGGTTCGATGCCCGGTACAGTTGTGAATAACTTGTGATGGTAAAGTAGAATTCCTATTTTGTCTATATTTCCATTGAAAACATTTTTTTTTGTGCTGTAACATAACTCCACGATGTCGATGTCTGGTAAGTGGTACTGGAATATCTACTACATCCTAAGCGACTACTGCATGTGCCGGGCGACAAGCTCGCACATTCTGTTCGCATTTGTAAACGGCGCGAATATACATACATGAATACTTTCACTGATAACTCGTTTTGCATGAAATCGATAGCACAGGTCTGTTGTCCGATAAATATTCCGATGCTGAATACAGCGATTGAAGCGTTCAGTTCAATGGTCACCAGCCAGAAAAGATCTAGTGACCAATGTGCGAGCGCGCCCATCCATGCATCACCGCGTCGATGCTAAATCTAAAATCATTTCTGCTACAGGTCTCAGTTAACCCGCGCCCCGCTGGGCTATTCAGCCATACGCGCCCTGCTGGGGGGGGGGGGGGCAGATTCTGCCCCCCCCTGTCTAACTTCCGAACCGATGGTCGTAGAAAGACGGGGAAAACGGCAATCGAAAGCTCTCAACAAGGCGGATCTTAAGAGCCCAAATTTTTTTGCTTAAGTAGGTCAGAGGTCAGGTCAAGGTCAGGTCAAGGGTACAAAATGCAAGTTTCTACAGTATCGGCCTTGCACCGTAGTTGCCGAAGAATGGACTGAGACTGATTGCCCAAAACGTGTTCTTAGACTACCAAGACAATATTCGTTGCACACAATGTCATTCAAAGGTCAAGGTCAGGTCAGGTCAGGTCAGGTCACCAAAAACAAAATATAGAAAAGGGCATGTGCGACACATGTTTTATGGGTCATTTTACTCATGGAATTCAATAGGCACACTCAATAAGTGATATGGACCACCTCTGGATGAATTTCAGGTCGAGGTCAGGTCAAGGTCAGGTCAAGTGAGGTCAAATTTTGAAATTGGTTGTTAAGGCCTAAAAAGGTGTCTATCCGATGCAGTTTTTCACGGCGAATCGAATGGTGCTATTTTTGTTTCTGTACGAGGTCTAGAACGTCCAAAAAAATCATTTTTCAAATTTTTTGTGTGTCGTGACGTCATAAAATTTTGAATAACTTCCACATTTTTGAACCGATTCTTCTAAAAATTGGTATGTAGGTGCACATACACCACTTCTTTGACATATATTCCGGTTTTTTCGATAAACTCAAAATTTTGGATTTTATAAATATTTTCCCAAAAAAGTCATTTTTTTGGAAAAATTTTGGCCAAAATCCAAAATTTTCAAAAAACTGAGATAGCCATTTGATAGACAAAGTAGAATCACGTATAACCTTTTTTGTTACGTCTTGATTCCTTTAAAAATGAAGATGTTAGCGGCGTTTGAAATTTTGCCGTTTTTGAGGCGAAAATGGCGAACATGACGTCACTAAAACGTCAATTTCTCAAAAAAATTTCCGACGGATTTCGCTCAAATTTTCAGGGAACGTGTCAAATTGATGTATGATAAGGTACTGAAAGTTTGACGTCGCTGGCGTAACGCGTTTAGAAGTTATTGGCGAAAAACGGGAGGGGGGGCAGATTCTGCCCCCCCCCCCAGCGGGGCGCGGGTTAATTGTCCAGCCCACTGGTGTCGTTTCATACAGACCTGGGGCCATATTCACGTCGACTTCGTAAGAGGATTTTCTTTCGAAGCATAATATGATATTCACGTCGACACTTTGTAAGTTTTTGTCGACGAAGTTCACGTGTTAAAAAAATCTTAAGAAATAGGTCATGCGTAAGAAAATTCTCACTAAAATGATCGACGTGAATACGGCCCCTGGTGGGCCCAAACCCGACCAATAATTTTGAAAGCTCAATATCAGCACAAGGACGTTGCGTGGCAAAATAATTGGGAGTCTTTCTGCGTTTTTTAGTCAACAGAGGCCACATTAAATCGGTCTTTTCCGAATATGATCACCTGATTTTTTTTTTTAGATTCATGCACATGTGATAAATGGTATACTCAGTGCCATAGTGGTTTTTGTTTCACTTTTCAAATTATGTGCACTGCTAACAAACATGCCTGCAATATGTGTAAAAAGGCTATATAACTCCTTATATAAAACACCGTAGAGGCTATGGAACTATAGGCTACATAAGTTCATGTAACAACACGGATAAGGAGTATCAACAATGTATAAGTGAGGTCAGACTGGTATTCGCGCGGCCGATAGGTAAGTATCTCGTTAACCAGCCGGACACCAGTCCGCTCCCGGTCCGGAACTAGCGCGAGCTGGACGCTGCTGTGACCGGACATGTCGCCGGGGTCACCGCACGACCCAGACCCGACCATCAGATCCAGGCCAGCGCTACTGATCCCGCTCCCATCCGGCACCGGTATCGGTCGATACACCGGCGAAGGACGCCCAACCCATCAGCGGCAGCCGCGCCGCCGAAACAGGTGCTTTTTGCCGTCATCCACTACCGGTAAGTCTTAGAATGACGGAAACGGTGTCAGTGGCAAAACAACTCGGCGGGGTTTTTGTGTCTTCGTCCAAAGCTGTTCCAGCCTTAGTTTGCCGTAGAACGACCCGCGAGAGAACACTGCTCTATGTTGACCTGCAGTCTGCAAGAAGCGTGTTCGAAATACCAATAATCGTTTATTACCTGCTGTAGCCTACCTATACATCATCATGTACATACCAAAAAAGGACGGGCACCCCCTTCCCCCTTGGCCCAAGGCCCTTTACCCTCGGAATGGACCCTCGGCCGAGGGGATTAAATATAATCAAATATCGTGCGCATTTTCGTCACTTTCCCGAACTTGTTGAGCATAAATATTTTGGTTAGGACCGTCATCGTTAAAGTGACCTTCAAAAATAAAAATAAAAATAATAATAATGATGATGAAAATAATAATAATAATAATAATAATAATAATAATAATAATAATGATAATAATAATGAATTGGCATAAAAGCGATGTCTTGTGGTTCAGAAAGATCCAAAATGAATATCTACCAAATTTCACTGAAAAAATATTCACTTATTTTCAAGATATTTTAATTTGAGTTTTACTTTTATTCGCTTTTGGGACCTCCGCTGTTCCTGCGACGTCATTTGAAAGCAATAAATTGGCATCCTAAAAGTGCGGCAGACGTTGCACGCAAAGCAGTATAAACCACGTTTTAACGATGGTTAAAAAGATTTAAAAATCATTAGATTTCCGCTGGCGTCACAAATTCTAAAGGGGCACTCAAATGCATTAGCCCCTTACAATCTGAAAACTGCAAGTTTGAAATTAAATATCTCCGAATTAAAGCAATTATCGATGTTGTCGAGCGCCCAAACTGGTAAGTGCAAGCCAGGGACCCAAATTTGGCTATCTCAACTCAAAACTATTGTTAAGGTCACTTTAATTTTTAAAGTGACCATCCCACCTTAACATTAGTTTTGAGCTGAGATAGCCAGATTGGTGGCCATGACCTGAATATACCGGTTTGGGCACTCACAACTTCGAAAAATGCTTTAATTCGAAGTTATGGAATTTCAAACTTGCAGTTTTCGGATTCTAAGGGGCTAATGCATTGGAATGGAATGCCCCCTTAGAATTTGTGACGTCTGCGGAGATCTAACTATTTTTAAATCTTTTACTAAAACGTTTGGTAGCACGCGGTGGTAGGTGCTATATGCTGCTTTGCGCGCAACAAATGCCGCACTTTCAAATAAAGTCGCTAGGAACAGCGGAGATCCCAAAAAGTAAACAAAAGTGAAAGTCTAATAGTAATATCTTGAAAACCGGTGAATATTTTTCGATGAAATTTGGCAGATATTCGTTTTCGCTCTTTCCGAACCGAGCGACATCACTTTCATGCCAATTCATTAACTTTTTTGAAGGTGGGAGGGTCCCTTTAACAACATCGCCTTTCACAGGTGAGAGTCTCGGATACTAATTATAGATATCTCACTTTTTTCTTGGGAGTGACCTACCTGGGTATAGGTATACAGGATGTCGCCTTGCCGGTAGCTATAAAAAATACAATATCAAAATAACGTGTCACGAGCACGATCACTGCATAACGTGTACCTGCTATCATAGTTTTAACCCGCGCCCCGTGGGGGGGGGGGGCGAAACGGCTCCCCCTGTCCTTTTCCGTAGATGTCTTCTAAACCACTGCAGATATCGTCACCAAACTTTCAGGACCTTCCCGGTATCGACTTTACACATTATGATCAACATTTTCCAAAGCTTATGATAGGTTGGCTGCTAATGACGCCAGAATGACGTCATGCTCTGTCATTTTCAACCTATTAAGAAAGGTTTCGCGGGAAGAAGTGTCAGGCCTGCAGCTTTAAAGATACAGAAAAAAATGTTTGAAACATAATAGCTGTGGATTTACCAGGGCTAGAAAACTACTATCTCGATTTTTTTAATATTTGGTATTCGCCCCAAAAATCCGAGTTTCAGAAAATTGGATATGTGTATTAGTCCTCACCGTTTTCCATCGGCATACCAAATTTGAGATCGATACCTACCTCTTTTTTGGCTAAGTTATGGCGAAAAAAACTCCAAAATTGATTACGTCAAACCTGATGAGCTACGAACGTGAAACTTGGCATAGCTTCAAATGAATACCTAGGCAAAGTTTGAGGAAAGTTTGGTGGTTGTAGCACTAAATTAAGATGACGTCACAGTGCGTTATAAAGTTTTGTCGTTTTCCGATATCGATCGTTCCTGATGTCGCTGAGCATGTAACTCAACTGTAAATGAACAGGAACTAGACACTAGACAGCACCTGCTGTAAGCCTAAAACATCTAAGTATACTTCCAGTTAGAGTCTGACCAACAACCGGTCCTTTATATTCGGTCTCATATCGGATATCAATCGTGAGGAAACTGAGTCTCAAATCTATAATTTGACTTCTGACGTCACTGTCATAGGCGGCGGAACGGGGAGGGCACCGGGGCACCGCGCCCCCCCCCCTTTGCTTTTGGCATTTTAACATTAGCCCTATGGGCGTTGCATGGTCCCTGGAAAGAATGGTACCAAAAAAAGTCGGCATTGCCCCCCCCCCCTTAATTGAAGGTGTTCCGCCGCTACTGGTCACTGTGACGTCACGGTCATTTCAAATGAGATCGACACCAAATTTGGACACAACCTTGGTTAGGTATTCAGGAAGGCGTGTGCAAAGTTTCGCTTCTCTATCTCTTCGCGTTGCGACGATATCGTCGCTGAAGTAAGGGGGCAACTATATGCCCCGGCCCCCCCCCCCCCCCCCCCCCCCAGCGGCCGGCGGGTGGCGCGGAGGACCAGCGGCCACCGGGTTAGCTAAAGGTTTGCTGGTTCACGTTTATAACGTATATGCAGATTGCAATGCAGATACACCGCAACTGTTCAGCGTTCAGGATGACCCACTGCAGAGATGTGGAGATCGAGCGGCGCCGCATGGCCACCTAGCGGTAGTTCTGGCAGCTTTATTTCACAGTTGTGGTCATGGGTGTCGTCCTATGCGGGTCTGGTATGGCCTGAGCTCCATCAATAATTTTGACATCGGAGCCCCAACAATAATTTCGAAATTTTAACCCCCCCCCCCGTCAGCCGAGGGGGAGAACCGGTTTTTCGCGGTCGCTTAGAACGTACTGGTGATAAAAGCTGAATTTCGAAATTTTAGACCCCCCCCCCCGTCAGCCGAGGGGGAGAACCGGTTTTTCGCGGTCGCTCAGAACGCACTGGTGATAAAAGCTGAAGAAGGCAAACATTGCCTTTGATTCCAGCCCGTTGTTGACACCAATCTAATTTTCATGTCAGGTCGGGTCACTGACCTACGACGTTATAAGTGAATCTCTATACGGTTCCAGGGCTGCCTTATCCCTATCTCCGTAACGTGTCAAGTATACGTCTAGTGACGTCACCGCATTGCGGCGTGCAGCCGTGCTGATTGGACGGCGGTTCCGAAACGCCCGACTGGTGGTTCAGAATCGACAAGCGCTTATTCGTGCGCCGACTAGGGATTCGTAATGGCATCAATGACAGAAAAGTTAGCTAGTACGGTGCTCTGATTATACTTTAAGTGTTTAGGCCGTTAAAAATACCCAAACGTCAATAAAGTTCCATGTTTGGATTTCTTGAGACATTTAATTCATTGACGGATTTGGCAGCTAGGTATTTGGGAGAGCCCTTAACCCTATTCCTGGCGGGGGGGGGGGCCTCAGGAGCCTCCCCTGAGGTTTTTTGGTTATTTCTCCCAAACGCGTTGAGCTAGGAAGCTCAAATTTTCTGACTTTTCCTATAAGGCTTCTACGCAACATGTCTGAAAATTTTGAGTTGATCTGACCTCAGGTCAGGTCACCAGAGGCGGTTTGGTGACCCTACCTCAGAAAAGTTTGCAATCACGCCAGAGCTAGAGTTTTTGACCGATCAATTTCTTCTCTTCCGGCTTTAGTTAGGGTACCAGTATGTGCAATTTGTATATCTCGGAATTTTGATATCGGTGACCTAAGGTCAGGTCAGTTTCGCGACCTCCCCATTATAAGTCAATGGGGGAAAAATCAACTCCCTGTTTTTACCACTAAAACAAGTCGGAATGGCCCCATATACCATACATGACTTCATATACGATCAACCTTCACTACCTTGAGGTCTGTTTTGCTGTTGGGCAGCTGTGAGGTCATGTGACGTCATCAAAGGTCACCAAAGGTTTTTGGCCAATAACTCCGTACAGGAACAAGATACAGACGCGTGGATGGTCTCATTGTGTTCAGCTCGTCAAGACGCATCGAATGATATACATGATGACCTCGAGGTCACGTGACCTGAGGTCAACCTTTGACCTTGACCTTTCGAGGTCAACATATATATCATTTGATGCGGATTGACGAGAGGATCACGATGATGCCCTTAGTTTGTTCCTATCTTGACTAATTCGAAAGTTATTCGAGAAAAACTCTCTCCATATCTAGCGCCGCCATTTTGACTTTTTTGACCCCTGTGACGTCATCTTTGACCTGACCTGAAAATGACCTTTGTAAAAATTGTAGACCTTGTCCATGCGTATCCGATGCCGTTTACCGCTTGTCGCTATCTTGCTTCGTTCTCGAGATCTCAGGGGGGGGCCGAATCGGCCCCCCCCCGCCAGTTTCTTGTCCCGGCGGAGCCCGCCAGGAATAGGGTTAAACTGGTCATTTTCCATAGGAATTAGGATTGCATTACAGCCGTCAGCAGGCCCTTCGTACTAGTAACTTTACGATAAACCCTGCTTGGGCCTAATGAGTATGCCTCCTTTGTAGAGCCTGGCGCGGTCCTAAAAAGTCGTAACTTCGCAACTCCCTCCGCTTGGCCCCGGTTCAAAAGGATCTTTTACTGGGAAATACAACTTACAGAATGAATGACATGAGAATTCTCATGTATGTTCAACCAATCTTGACGTGACCTAGAAACCTTACAATGTCGCGGATTTTTAGAAGCCCTACCAATAAAGTTCAGAAAATGACGGTCGTGGCGCGTCGCCCGTTCCAGCAGTGTAGCTTGCAGTAGGCCATGCATAGGTTGCATCCCGTCCGAGACATGCGAGACAGCAAATGAAAAAAAGCTTCTGAAAACAATGTAACAAGTGCCTGTTTAACGAGATCCCGCACCACACCTACGTTCAATGAACAGATAGTACCACAGCACGATACCATTCACCCTTGCCACTCCAAGCGTATAGATGCGTTTCCCTGCAGTCTGCAGTGACTCTGCAGTCTGCACACTGTGGCTGTGAAAGTGTCTACTCTTCGTTTCGCGACGACTATTGTTGCTTTGCTA
The DNA here is from genome assembly GCF_019059575.1 of Amphibalanus amphitrite. NCBI lineage: Eukaryota > Metazoa > Arthropoda > Thecostraca > Balanomorpha > Balanidae > Amphibalanus > Amphibalanus amphitrite. The sequence continues at coordinate 11,881 of NW_024883302.1, forward strand.
TTGCTCAAGTTTATCATCGTATGTGTGCGGAGCTAGGTATGGAACCAGCTCCGCGCAGACGTCCTCGACCCTGTCTCGATCCACGGTCATAGATACTAGTCTCGATCGAGGCTGTGGGACTGGGAGAGCGACCCCAGTTGGATAATTAACACGGAAGGCCGAATTCAAAAGTTTGTGGCCGTCCAGCTCGGATCGAAGGCAGCCGTTTTCGTGAGGACCTTGGAACCTCACCCGGTTCTCGCTCCACTCTGATATACTTCACTTCAATGTCGTCAGATAAGGGCGTTAACCGTCGTCTGCCAGGATTTTAAGGGCGTGTCGGCTCACTCCATCCTCCGTTGCCACCATGTTGACGCCTGGCTGCATCAGGATCGCTTTTGTGCCATATACTTATACATGGCCTCGCAAGTCGCAGCTGCGGTTATTGCTTCATAATAGTATGTTCTGTATATACCGTGGTTGTAACTATCATAGTCTTCGAATTTCTCAACCCGGCCAGCTCGAAGTTTTTTTTGGTTTTTTTATGTATGGCGCCCGCTGACATTGACATGTGGCCCGACTCTATAATAGGTTGATGGTCTGGGTGATGTACCGACTGTGTGGAGTCCTCAAAAGAATGGAGAGGACCAACCACTTATTTTGGCCGGCACAGTTGTCCAACCACATCACGTGACTGATGTCCCAGCACACCGACGTTAAGTACGGGTGCCTTGGAGATTCTCCAGTTTCGCTTGACCGGAAACGTCTGTCGTTTCAATTATCTCTCCAGGCCTGAGAGTGACAGACTTGACGGCTGAACAGCGAACAGCTCCCCACGTGGTCCACGTAGTTAGCTAAGCCCTCGACGTTGTTGGCGGCCTTCAGCCTCTTCTAAATTGTCTGATGGATTGAGTCGGTGCTCATGCCGGTATACCCGCGCGTCAGGTACGCGACAGTGGTGGTTTCAGCCGCCAAGGCGTCGCTGTTGGCTGCTCTCAGTAGAAATCTAAATAAAGTCCAGCACTTGTTCTGCGAGCTACAGTTGTCGGCGATGTCTGTTATTTTTTGTCATATTCCTGTTAACTGTAGAGTGTCCATAAGCCGACACGAAACCGAGCGCCTTTAGCTGGTGGTGTCGGGTCAGCGTCCGGTGCACCGTGACGGCGTGCTGTTCAACAGGACCCGGGATGCTGAGCTGATAATGAGCTGGTTGTTTGAAAGGTCATGCGAGCTCATGGGGCAAGTAATAAACTGTTGTTCAGTAGTTTTGGTAGTAAAAGTCAGCATCTCGCGGGGCTGATGTATTTGTCTCGCTGTGACGCATCGACTGATAAGGCAACGTGACCCTTTTGGGTCAGGTGATGATTCTGACGTGAAGTGAAGTCCGTGGAGTTTTGTATAAGGAGATAACAGATATCACGCGTTTTTGTTTAGATTTTGGAGTGAATGAGTACTGACGGATCGCCTTTCGTAAGGTATCACGCGTTTTTGTTTAGATTTTGGAGTGAATGAGTACTAAGTGATAGCCTTCGAGTAAAGTCCCGGATTCGTCGAACTGAGAATGACATCAGGCAGCTGGGCGAAGATTAAGTACTTGTGGGACTGGGTACGCTAAAAGGCGAGCGAGTCGCCGGTCGCGCTTCCAAGGAAGTTCAAGTAAAAAAGGGCGCTTCTCCATCCATGAATCTCATGGACCTCTTAACCTCCAACACCTTCGTCATTAACGTGAGAAGACGTGACTGAGTGCGATGTGGCCCATGTCCAGAGATCAAATGATTAAAGGTCACATCACAGGGCCCCGTGTCATCAATCCACTTCAAAGCTGAAGGCGTCCGGCATGCCCGAAAGGTCACGCCAGCTGACGATTCTCATCCAGTGTTGATAGACCCGCAGTGCACAAAATTGTTGCTCTTTGTACCAACAAATGCATCACTGTCACATCCAGCGGTATCCTTTCAACAGGTCTCTCCAGAAATCTACGCTGTTGAGATGGACTGTAAATGTACAGTATCGTGCTCTCCACTCTGCCTCAGAGTTGTACCAGAGAACCAGCCCGAACAACTGGAGGAGCTGATTAATGACTTGGAAGCAATGAAAGGGCGTTCCAGAAACGACGCGATAGGGGTGCAGCGCTAGAACCATTGTGTTACGGAGCTTAGACTGGTGCTTGATAATGCCCATGCCTAGTTTATCAAGATGGCTGGCGACTTCAGCGAACACTAGATCGATTACTGTTCTACCGTAACGTTTATTTCCCGTAGGAACACAAGATCGAAGATCGCCATTTTCTCGGGTGTCAGTGGGATGAGGCGGTTACCTTGACCTGACTGCCTACGTCTGGGCGCCGCCGGCCGGCCCGTGAGATCAATAGATGACACTGTTGCTGGATCGGGCGGCCGACGGCGCGGCGGTCAGTACTGCGCTCCGCCCGCCACCGACCAGAGCGGACATCTCCGCCGGCCGCAGCGGACATCTCCGCCGGGGTACCGCAGCAGCGCGCTGCCGGTGCGGGCACCACTGCGGACTCCAGGGCGGAATTTCAGCCTGGCTGCCGAACTGATCCTGCATCTTGCCTCAGACTGCCGAGAAGTTTTGTCTCCAGCGAAAGAGACAACCCACTCTCCGTCTCTCCGGCCGGCTGCGGATCTATCGCGGGTCGAGACTGCTCCGCACCATCCGCTCGGCTGCCGCGGGCAATTTAGACAAGAGCCGGTGTCGCTGAGCTGGGATGGCGCCCGAAACGGACAAAATGAAGTCCTGCCAGTGTTTTACAGGTCAGTTATCCACTGCTCTATCTCAGCCGGGCCGTAAATGGAACTCCAAAAGAGCAGCGATTGGAGTTGAGCTGCCGTTTGGATAACACTATGATGAAAGGTATCTTGTATCCAGTGCTTCGTTTTCCGTTCGTGACATTTCAGTGATAGTGGTTCACTGCAGTGATGTGCTTGATTATATTTGAAAAACCTTATATGGGCTTCCGTAGCATGTGTCCTGTGGCAAGGGAAGGGGGGAGCGTAATTTATGCCCTTTCCTATATTGCTAGGATAACGCCATAACCGTGTCATAGCTTGTCATTGTCATGAGCTTTTGCATGCATTATGCCGCCTTATTTTAAAAATCGAGTAATTCGAACTTTAAAAAAAAAACTGACAACAATCTTCTAGTAACTTGGATCGTTGATGTTACCTTTATCGCATTTATTAAAAAGGCGCCTTGCTCAGGGCTTATGTTTGTCATCCATCCGTCTCTACGAGCATCTGTCAAAGTTTAACATGAGGAACATTATTTACCTCCTTCCCTTTTGAGGATCGCAAAGGGATGATCAATGTAAATTTTAACTACCTACATAGACGCTTTTTGGGGCAGGAAATAAGCAAGCGCGAGGGGAGCCCTGCACATGCGGAAATGCGAGGGGGTAGCGCCAACTAAATTGTGCACGGCACCCTACTAACCGGCCCTTACGTTCCAAAATTGAGCACAATCGGCTCAGCCGTTAAGATAAGGAAGAGACGTCCTGCACGTGCGCGCGAACAAACTGGGTCTCAACTGACTTTTGCCCGGCATTCTCATAACCAACCCCTATCATGTGCCAAATTTGAGCGCAATCGGCCCAGCCGTTCTCGAGATTTGGAGCTTGAAAGTGACCCATGCATGTGCACTTGCAGTTGCACCCTACCGGAGACACATGCAAATGCATTGCCTAATACACACAATAATTATGCTAAGTTCGGCGCAATCGACCCAGCGATTACCCAGTTACTGTAATTGTTACAAAACAGATGACTTCATTTTGAACGTTGCACGTGCAGTGGGGGTCACCCACATGCATTCCAAATAGTCTAGTATGGTACTTGGTAGAAAGGATGAAGCTACCTTATAAAAAGACCGCAAGCGAATCGGTCCAGAGCAGTGGTTGCTGGGATATACCTAAACGTGACATGATGAGTAAACTTCGGATAAAGCGTGACCACAGCTGACCCCGTATGCTCAGATTTTTTCGAAAGGCCAATTCGCCCGCTTACTCGAAATAAAATAAAATAAAATAAAATAAAATAAAATAAAATAAAATAAAATAAAAGTAAACATTTCGAAGCATTTTTAAGCTTTCTCGTTAACCCAACGTGACATCTGAATTTAAGTTATAATTTACGTTTCCACTTGAAGACGTTTTGCTGTTTTCTGTTATAATTTTGTCTTTTGTAATTTTCAAGTCGCAACGTTGGCTACAGCATCCAGGCCCTTTTGCGTCATGTAGTTCTACAACCTTGGTCATGCCTGCCAAAAAACAGACTAGGGGAGAGTGGGGCAAAGCGGCCACCCCACCTCAACCAGGTCGGGTCAGGTCAGGTCAGGTCAACCGGTAGGGGTCGTGACGGGTATTTGTAGTACCTGTCATCCGCCTCTGACAGCTTCGTAGCATGTAACGAAGGCACCAAAACTACTTCGTAAATGATCAAATGGTTGCTAAATTCGAATTCAGCTCCAAAAACTAGCCTAGAAACATGTAAAACTCGAAAAAGTGAACCGAGGTCACCAAAGGTCAATGACCTGACCTGACCTTCAGGTGACCTTGACACCCACCGTAATGCATGGGAGCAACATCAAATCACATGTTTGAACGTTTGAAACCACGAAAAGCTTGCAAACGCGCAGTGGCGGCGGAAGGTATTCTAGGATAGGGGTGCAAACGATATTGAAGCGCCCCTTCCCGCTGGGCGCCCCTTACCATATACACGGTTGTAGTATCACAAACAGTGAAGAGACGTTTGACAATGTGTTGTACCTGTTAGCACGTTCAGAATTACAGTTTTTATGTAACGAGAAATAGTTAGGTACATTCCATAGCGTAAACTTTAGTAAAAGACATAAAACCGCGTTCATGAGGTTGTGATCATTATTCAAGTCAGACCGGTTTCGTTCCACAGTGAGAACATCTTCAGTGACAATATAAACAGATATGTAAGTTACATGTTTTGATGGGATGATTACCCTGACACAATATCGAAATTATTTGCACACACATATGCACACATGCAAAACTCAGTAAGTACACTTCTTCCAGGTGGAGAATTGTTACGGAGCGAGCGAAGCGAGCGTAGTCTTTCCTTAGATTAACGGAAATTTCTGAGTATGAGCGGCCGGCCGGCCGGCCGGCCGGCCGTGGTCACGCTTTTGCGAGGCTTATATCTCAGCAACCACTTGACCGATTTACACGCGGTAATTTTTGTAGGGTAGCATCATTCCTTCTACCAAGTATTGGACTATTCCCGATGCATGTGGGTGACCCCTTATGCACGTGCCACGTGCAAAACGAAGAGGTGTCACTTTTGTAATTGTTGCAATATCTCGGTAACTACTTGGCCGATTGCGCTGAAAGTTGGCATGTAGGTAGGCACCCACTAGGCACTGCATATACATGTGCCAGAGTTGGGGTGCTGCTGCACGTGCGCACGTGCAGGGGTCGTTTCCAGATCTCGGGAACGGCTGGACCGATTGCGCTCAAATTTGGTACACCGTTGGGGACCGGTTAGTAGGGTGCCGTGCACAAGTCAGTTGGGACCCATTTTGCACGTGCGCACGTGCAGGGTGCCGCTTCCAGATCTCGAGAACGGCTGGGCCGATTGTGCCCAAATTTGGCACATCGCTAGAGACCAGTTAGTAGGGTGCCGTGCACAAGTCAGCTGGAGGTACCCCCTCGCAATTTCGCACGTGCAAGGCCTACCCTCTCGCTCGCTCCGTTAGTCGCCCCAAAAGGCGTTATACTGGTTCTACTTAATGATGACGACGCGCGACGGTGATACAAATGCACATTGCACATGAGAGCAGTTGCACACCATTGGGTACACACATCATAGAGCTAAGCGGTGACATTGAGAGGATATGCCGATGAAATGTCGTTTATTTTTGGTCGCAACCGAAAGATGTATAGTGATTCTAAAATTCTTAAATCAGGGAACGAGCTGTTCGTACCAAGAATTTCAAAATTATCAATCGTAAACGGAGCGTCACATGATAACACATGATCTCTAATGGACGAGACTGCTGGGGTTGATGACATCAGTCCGGTACGAGGAGATCTGCCTTGGTGTTGAGCCACTCTGGTGAATAAACGTTGATACGTGGAACCAACGTATGACGCCTGGCATGAGGCGCAACTAAATTTGTAAATGACACCAGAGCGACTCGGCTTGGGCAGTTTGTCCTTGTAACGGAAAAAATGTTCCAATCGTGAACTGGTTACGCAAAACTACTTTAGGGTTCAGATATGGATAATATTTCGTTAATAGGGACACGACTTCACGATGCATCTTAAGCGATTGATCACCATAGAAAGGTAATACAAAGTATTTTTCCAGCCTTTTAACTGAAGCTACGGTTGGGGCTGGACTGAACTGCTTCTGTAGGAAGTTCCGAACTGAAAAATCTACAAGTCGTTTTGGGAACCCATTATTGCAAAAGAATGACGTTAAAAACTTCACTTCTAAATCGAACAATCTGTAGGTCGAACTGATCCGAAAGGCACGAAATATGGCTGATTTCACAATTGCCCTCTTTATGAGCATTGGAATAGAGCTAAAGAAGCTAGTTCCAAGGCCAGTGAAAGTTTTCTTTCTGTAAACTGAGGTTTCAAAGCCACTAGCTGTTCGTTTTACATATACATCAAGAAAAGAGATCATGCTGTTAGTCTCCGTTTCTTTCGTAAATTTCATTCTTGGGTGCTGAATATTTAAGTAGTTGAGAAACTTGTCAACATGTGAATGATGCTCGAAAATCATAAAACAATCATCGACATATCTTCTAAAGTAGACGGGACGGTATTCTCGAGGACAGTTATCAAGCCAGTTCTTCTCATGATGACACAAGAATGCGTTAGCAAACGTAGGGCCTAACGGTAGACCCATTCCCACCCCATCAACCTGTTTGTATAACTTCTGGTCAAAAATAAAGTACGAATTTAGTACTGAAATCTCAAGCAAAGACCTAAAACAGTTCTTAGCTATCCCTGCTACCGTTGAGCAGTTCCGAAATAATGACTCTGTGCAGATATCTATGGTTTCTGTAACTGGTATGTTCGTGAATAAACTTTCAACGTCGAAACTAGCCATAAACATGCCCTCTTTAACCTCAAGTTGCTGAATGTCATTTACGAATTGGTAACTATTTTGCACAGTATACGCGTTCACGGTGAGGGGAGCCAAAATCGAAACCAAATATTTGGCAAGTTTAAACGTAGGCGTCCCACATGCTGAAAAAATGGGTCGCAATGGAACAAGCATCTTATGTACCTTAGGGAGCCCGTAGAGAACTCCTGGGACGGAGCCGGACGCGAATAAGTCGCTGTACAGTTCCTTCGAGATCATACCCAATTTCTTCATTTTACCCAACAGCCTATTAACTTTATCTTCAACCTGTAACATGATTTTGTGTATGGAGCCTGACTGAAGCGATGGCTTATCAACAGAGTCGCTTATCAAGCAAAATTTCGAGTCATCAGCTAAAACAGTGGACATCTTTTCAACGTACTCACTCCTATCGAGAATCACGACACCCCTACCTTTGTCCGGCTTGGTGACAACAATAGACGGATCGGAAGCCCACTCTCGAAGTGAGGCGACATCTTCTTTCGAGAAAATTGAAGAGAAGACTTTGGAAGACTTGAAGCCATGAAAGTGTTTATGACAAATATTTCGTATCTTGGTCTTGACATCTTGGAAGGTGAAACGTTGTGGAAGCGGTAGCTTGGATACGGACAGAACTAGCTTTTCGAAATGTAAAAAATAGTTATAGAAGTTCAACTTCCACTTCTACTTCAACTTCTATAACTATTTTTTACATTTCGAAAAGCTAGTTCTGTCCGTATCCAAGCTACCGCTTCCACAACGTTTCACCTTCCAAGATGTCAAGACCAAGATACGAAATATTTGTCATAAACACTTTCATGGCTTCAAGTCTTCCAAAGTCTTCTCTTCAATTTTCTCGAAAGAAGATGTCGCCTCACTTCGAGAGTGGGCTTCCGATCCGTCTATTGTTGTCACCAAGCCGGACAAAGGTAGGGGTGTCGTGATTCTCGATAGGAGTGAGTACGTTGAAAAGATGTCCACTGTTTTAGCTGATGACTCGAAATTTTGCTTGATAAGCGACTCTGTTGATAAGCCATCGCTTCAGTCAGGCTCCATACACAAAATCATGTTACAGGTTGAAGATAAAGTTAATAGGCTGTTGGGTAAAATGAAGAAATTGGGTATGATCTCGAAGGAACTGTACAGCGACTTATTCGCGTCCGGCTCCGTCCCAGGAGTTCTCTACGGGCTCCCTAAGGTACATAAGATGCTTGTTCCATTGCGACCCATTTTTTCAGCATGTGGGACGCCTACGTTTAAACTTGCCAAATATTTGGTTTCGATTTTGGCTCCCCTCACCGTGAACGCGTATACTGTGCAAAATAGTTACCAATTCGTAAATGACATTCAGCAACTTGAGGTTAAAGAGGGCATGTTTATGGCTAGTTTCGACGTTGAAAGTTTATTCACGAACATACCAGTTACAGAAACCATAGATATCTGCACAGAGTCATTATTTCGGAACTGCTCAACGGTAGCAGGGATAGCTAAGAACTGTTTTAGGTCTTTGCTTGAGATTTCAGTACTAAATTCGTACTTTATTTTTGACCAGAAGTTATACAAACAGGTTGATGGGGTGGGAATGGGTCTACCGTTAGGCCCTACGTTTGCTAACGCATTCTTGTGTCATCATGAGAAGAACTGGCTTGATAACTGTCCTCGAGAATACCGTCCCGTCTACTTTAGAAGATATGTCGATGATTGTTTTATGATTTTCGAGCATCATTCACATGTTGACAAGTTTCTCAACTACTTAAATATTCAGCACCCAAGAATGAAATTTACGAAAGAAACGGAGACTAACAGCATGATCTCTTTTCTTGATGTATATGTAAAACGAACAGCTAGTGGCTTTGAAACCTCAGTTTACAGAAAGAAAACTTTCACTGGCCTTGGAACTAGCTTCTTTAGCTCTATTCCAATGCTCATAAAGAGGGCAATTGTGAAATCAGCCATATTTCGTGCCTTTCGGATCAGTTCGACCTACAGATTGTTCGATTTAGAAGTGAAGTTTTTAACGTCATTCTTTTGCAATAATGGGTTCCCAAAACGACTTGTAGATTTTTCAGTTCGGAACTTCCTACAGAAGCAGTTCAGTCCAGCCCCAACCGTAGCTTCAGTTAAAAGGCTGGAAAAATACTTTGTATTACCTTTCTATGGTGATCAATCGCTTAAGATGCATCGTGAAGTCGTGTCCCTATTAACGAAATATTATCCATATCTGAACCCTAAAGTAGTTTTGTGTAACCAGTTCACGATTGGAACATTTTTCCGTTACAAGGACAAACTGCCCAAGCCGAGTCGCTCTGGTGTCATTTACAAATTTAGTTGCGCCTCATGCCAGGCGTCATACGTTGGTTCCACGTATCAACGTTTATTCACCAGAGTGGCTCAACACCAAGGCAGATCTCCTCGTACCGGACTGATGTCATCAACCCCAGCAGTCTCGTCCATTAGAGATCATGCGTTATCATGTGACGCTCCGTTTACGATTGATAATTTTGAAATTCTTGGTACGAACAGCTCGTTCCCTGATTTAAGAATTTTAGAATCACTATACATCTTTCGGTTGCGACCAAAAATAAACGACATTTCATCGGCATATCCTCTCAATGTCACCGCTTAGCTCTATGATGTGTGTACCCAATGGTGTGCAACTGCTCTCATGTGCAATGTGCATTTGTATCACCGTCGCGCGTCGTCATCATTAAGTAGAACAATTCTCCACCTGGAAGAAGTGTACTTACTGAGTTTTGCATGTGTGCATATGTGTGTGCAAATAATTTCGATATTGTGTCAGGGTAATCATCCCATCAAAACATGTAACTTACATATCTGTTTATATTGTCACTGAAGATGTTCTCACTGTGGAACGAAACCGGTCTGACTTGAATAATGATCACAACCTCATGAACGCGGTTTTATGTCTTTTACTAAAGTTTATTCTACTTCTAAAATCCATAGCGTAAATGTAACCTTCATAATGTTCGTTTAGAAACAACCTCATCACCATATCATAAGATTCTCCGAATAAGGCGTATCGAAAAGAGTTCCACGGTTCCAATACCTTCGTGTGGACTAATGAATAAGGCGCCGAATCCATAACACTAACTCGGTGACAGAGAATTGCAGGCCGGTAAGCAGCATGCCGCCTGGGCTGCACTGCACTATTGCATTCAGTGGTGTCATCAGTATCACGTCAGCCCTTCGGAACGGACATCCTGGCTCAATGTCATTCAAGCATTTGTAAAAAAAAATCCATTCCAACCAAACACTTCTGTTTGGTTCATTCATTTAACATTAGAGACGAAACAATTCCAACTTTGACCTCGTGAAAAGCACCGTTCCGAGATTCATACGGCGCACACTAGCGTGTACCCAAAAGTGTTTGCCATAAAATTCTAGGAAGAAAACCACCTCCTTCTTGGCTCGTTTTCCCGCCAATCGCGAATGAACCAAACACCGATAGGAGCCCGAAATGAATGAATACAGGCAATCAACGCTGGTAGATGTCCCAGCGAAATGAATGCATCTATTACCACCCAGAGGTGCCCCCATTTCAAACTAATACGACGGCGACGCCTCCACACCGATAGGGGCCCATCCCAGGGGAACGGAATAAATGCCGCCCCCTCATTGCCGGACGCCCCAGGAGAATGAATGATACACATCAACACCAATATGCTTCCCAGTGAAATTAATTATGAATGTCGCCTTTCGACGCCGGTAGGCGCCCCATACACCAGTGGATTTACTGCCGCCTTAACCCTCGCCCTGGCAGGGGGGTGTCGATGCGACCCCCCCTAAGGTTTTTCGTAGATAGCGTAAAAACGGCGGCGCGCAGCGCCGCCAAATTTGGCACAGCCTATGGGGCAACCTTTTTACATATGACCTGAAAATTTCAGGCCCGGTTGACCTTGGGTCAGGTCACCTGGTCAGAAAAACCGGTACAAGGTCATGGTCAAATTTCAATTTTCTTTTTGCACCTGTCCAACTCACAGTTTTTGACTGATTTCCTTCAAACTTTCAGGATGTGCTAAGTTCACCGAGTTGTGTAACATATAGTTCGGGTTTTTTGAGGTCACTGACCTGAGATCAGTTAGAGGTCATTACGTCGTAATGTTCAGTCTATGGGAAAATACTAAATTCGGAAAATACTGGAGATATCCGCTTCGTTCTATCACTTTTGTGCTTTGAAACCACAGTACTTAACAGCAGGTCACTTGGTGCTTCTTTGTTTGGTGTAGTTATCCATGGGTCAGGTCAAATGAGGTCAACTGAGGTCAAATGACGTTTTTGCCAATAATTTGGCACATAATGACGCTAGAGCTTAAAAAATGGTATCATTGTGTTCCTGGTGATCAGCCGAATCGAATGATATGCGATATGATGCAATTTGGTTAACTTGAACTTAATTTATTAATTTAAGTTTACTTAAAATTTAAGAAAAACTTTAAGTACACTTAAGCAAGCTAAAAAGTATATCATTCGACGCGCCTTGACGTGCTGAGTTCACTGGTGCCTTTCCTTTTGCTCTATCTTAATTAGATCAAAAGTTATAGCGAAAAACTTTTGACCTGTTTTTAGCGAAATTTTTACATTTATACCCCCCAAAACCCCCCTAAATATTGACCTAGAGCAGCCAAATTTGCACAGGGGCGAGAACTCCTGGGGGCCCACATACCTACCAAATTTGGTGTTTCTAGGTGCCATAGGAGCCAATCGCGAGGGGGGTCGCATCGACCCCCCCCCTCCCTGCCAGGCCGTGTTATGAAAAATGCCCTGCCAGGGCGAGGGTTAAAACACCGATAGGCACCTCAGTGAAGCGAATGCCGACCTATACCACCGATAAGCGCCCCGGATGAATAAATACCACCCGTCAACGCCGATAGGCGCCTCAGTGAAATTAATGCCGCCCCAATCTCCGATAGGCGCCCCAGGTGATACATGTCGCGCATCAACACCAACGGGCCATTTCAACACCATTGAAATGAATACCGCCCTTCAACACTGGCAGACGCCCCAGTGGAATGAATGCCGCCCCACAATGCCGATGGCCGTCCCTGCACTGGAAAATCAGTTTCGCCCCTATACAGGCGCCCATAGAAGTTTGCAGAGTGCTATTCCTGGTCATAATCATCTCCCCAGTAAAAAAAAAAAAAACGCAAAATACGCCCTAGCACTAGGGGTGTAACCGCCCATACGGACAGTGCAATTTTACAGGCCCCAATCTCGGACCTCCCTTAACATTCATATGTTGTAAACGGCAAACCGCCCCCGATAAATGTTACACAAACTAATTTCCTCTCGCATATCGGCCATCAGGCGCCCCTTTTTGTCGCATGGAGCCTGCAACGCTATAAGCCCTCATATGTTCGTGTTGGCGTTCGGAGGCTATCGCCTTCAAAGACGTCTCCATAAATGTTTCTTTTTCGTCCCACACACAAGCGCCCCTCTTTCGCATGCAGGCGCCCCTCTTCCGCATGGCGCGCTTCTCGAGTGGCTGCGCCCTCCAGGAGGGCGCAGCCATTCAACCTCCTATAGCCTTTATCGCCTGGCAAGATTATATTCGACAGGGTCGGCAGCATCTGGGGCATTCCACGATAGATCGTACCAGGCCCGTCACCCTCATCTCTCAGATTTTAATGAAAATCGGTCCTAGGGGTAATCATAGGCCCCAAAGACGCCTGGCAAAATATCAGACTTCTCAGATCAAAACTTTTTGAGTTATATTGCATTACATTTTTTTAACTTCGGTATGTAACGGTGAGTTTGATGGCCTATAACTCAAAAACGGGTTAAGCAACCAACAAAAAGTAAACAACACTAAGCTTGCGATGAATCAAAAATTAATACTACTATTTAAAAATTCCAAAGAAAAAATTTCATTGTTGAGCAAAAGCCTTAATCTTTTTCATTTGCCTCTAATGACTTTTGGGACCAAAATTTTTCACATTTTTATTTTTTTTAAATAATCTTCATGTCATTGCAAATCGACATGCAAAAAATTAGAAAGGTGTTCTTTCTATAAGTTCCTCATTTTTCCGCAAACAAAATGGGTTTCGGAGGGGTTGATACGACCCCAGCACGCCGTTTCGCTTCTAATAGAGCTAGAGCCTCGCGGAAAAAACGAGCGTGTGTGCCGTTACAAGTCACAGCGATTGGTACCCGATTTTAAGGTCTCAGGTTAACCGGTAGCATCTGAGGTCAGGTCACGTGACTGAAGTTACGGGTTCGGTTTTTAGTAAATAACTTCGCAAAAAATGGCCGCAGAGCCGCGATTTTGGCATCATTGTATTCGCCTAGCTCAGGTGCATTGAATGGTATACTTTTTGCTATGGTGAGGTCAACTTAAGTAGTTGACCTCGGGTCAAGGTCAGGTCAGAGCCCCTCAGGTCACGAAGCTGGGCAAGGGTATCATATGGCATATCATTCGATTCGGAAGGTCTTCCCGAGTCCATTGGTGGCTTTCCCGACTCTCTAGCTCGATTTGATCGGGAGTTATTGACGAAAAACTCGTACGACCCTAGTGACGTCATAAATGACGTCACGCAAGGTTAACAATGCAAAAGTAAAGCATTGGACTTTGCAAGGAGTGCATGAAATCACGATACCATGTACGTGGGATAGTTTTAGATCATTCTCGGCGCCAAAATAACAGTTTTTATATATTCCCCATTGATTTCTAACAGTGATGTCACGTGACCGACCTGACCTCATGTAACCTTGAAAAATTCCCAGATATACAAGTTGTGAGACCTCTGGAGGACACCATGTATGCGTCCTGTAACTTTCATCTCGGACAGCTATGGTCATTGTCGTCCAAAACAATGTCAGAACCAAACAGCCTTTTTCACCCTCGCGCTTATAGGAAAGAGGGTTGAATGAACCCTCTTTTCACTTTTTTTCAGATGACTCAGACTTGAATTGAAATTTCAGTAACCCGTGATGTCACTAGGCAGCTTTAGCACGCCATTTGTAAGCTCCCCTCCCGAAATCACTATTCGAAACCGTTATCGTGACGTAAAATAAATACATTTATAGAAAGAACACCTTCCTAATTTTTTGCATACTTCTTAACAATGAGCCAAATATTTTTTTTAAAGAAATAAAAATTCAAAAAAATTTGGTCCCAAAGTCCAAAAAATACAAATGAAAGAAAACTCGATATTTCATATATCAAAAATAGCGTATTTTTCGAAATTTTAAAAATACATATTAATCTCTGTTTCTTTGCAAGTTCAATGTTATATAACATTTGGCATATGAATAATCCGTCTTAGAGTTACAGCCCGCCAAACTTAGCGCTGCAAAGCAAGATCCAAAAAATGTTATACACCATAACTAAAAAAATACTTATCTGATAAGCCTGAAATTGTTACAGGTGGATTCAGAACCCCTGAGTACCCCTGAGACCAATTCTCGTCAAATTCCGAGAGATGAGGGTGTCAAATCGGAAAAAAGTGGTACGATCTATCGTGGAATGCCCCATCTGCCTTTGTTTCAGATAAGGATGCCCTCCACTCTTCAGCATATCAAAAGATACTTTTCCCACGTCATTGCCACCCTCTTCGTGTCACAAGTGCCTTTATCAGTTGCGGTGTCGCACTGCTCAGCTTTATGGCTGCTGCACCTCTTAACTTCCTGCCTCCTCTACAGATTTTCGAGGCGCCCCTTTCCATAGCTTTAGGGTGCAGCTGCCCCCCTTGCCCCCCTGCTTCCGCCGCCACTGCAAACGCGCGGCTAAGGCTAGCCGACATACGCCGAATCGCGATTCCGGCCAAACATTGTCTCGGAAAAGAGGTCACAGGTCAAAGGTCATTTAGGTCAGGGTCATGGAATTTCCAGGGTAGGTGTCAAATTGATCAATGCGAGGGTACTGAAAGTTTCGTTGCGATCGGCCGCTTTTTACGCGAGTTATTCGCAAAAAACCTAAGGGGGGGGGGTGCATCAACCCCCTGTGCCGGCGAGGGTTAACCCTCGCCCGCACATGGGGGGGGGGGGGGGTGCCACCCCCCCCCCAGGTAGTCTTTCTGCTCTGCACTCAACATTTTTAGAGCTAGAAGGCTGATTTTTCGTATTGCTGCTCCTCTATCCTTTCTTGATGTCCACTGAAAACTTCAAGTTTCTGTGGTTTTTGGTTTCGGAGATATCACCTTGTTTTTCAGGTCATGTCATGACCCAAATGGCCAATTCGCAACATCTTGCGTTGGCTATGGGACTTGTGAGCTTTTGATACCTTGATTTCGGCCTTTTTTGCCAGTCTTACCTCCCACCTATCATGGAACATGTTGTTCGACGATGTACGGATGTCAAGGTCAGGGTCAAGGTCAACCTAGGTCATCTAAGATAATTGCGTTTTAGGCAAGCTGAATTTACTTTTTGTGAAGTTTTTTGACTGCATTTTTGGTAAAAGCTTCTCAGATCATGATTTCATGTAATATGGACACATAAACAATCGGTTCACACATCAGTATACACACAGACACACACAGACATACAAACACATATCATTGACCTTGACCTAACTTGACCTGGAATGACCTCAGCAGCAAAAACCTGGTCGGATAGTGTGACAAAGAGGTTCTAGCTGGCTTGGCACCAGAAAACGGCATCGTCATTGCCCATTGGTATATGATAAGCAGCGCACTTGATATCCAACGGTGACCCAAAACAGCAACATTTTTTAGTCTGACCTGACCTGGAAGGTCAGGTCAAATGACTGACCTGAGAAGGTAAAACTGGGTATCATTGGATTTGTCTCTTCCCAAAGAATCTTTTTCGTCCTTACCGCTGAGCTCTATCTCCAACAGGAACGAAATGGCGCGGGGTGGTGGCACCCCCCCATGTGCGTTCTAGGATGGGAAAATGGCATGTGCGGGCGAGGGTTAAGGTGGGATGGTCACTTTAGCCTACCTAAATGCAGCCTGACTATTTTTGATCTTTTTGTATGACCATGATTTTAATATAATTTAAGTCAGACCAAAAGAGGTGTCCTATAAAATGACAGCCTGTGCATTTTTTAGCGAAAGAAATTAGATTTTACCGTGCATTTAATCTTGCTTCTCCATTCGACGGCCTTGCATTCGACAGTTATGCCTTGGCTCTTGAATATTGAGTCCGCTCATTTTTTACTTGCTTTTTTCCTTTTCAGCGGTGTCAAAACCGGTGAAAGAAGGCTACTTATTCAGGTATAAAAGTAAGTATATGTTTTTCATTGTTCGGTTACGTGCTTTTTCAAGTGTGCACGCTGGATTGGTCTGTATTTGGCAGTCATATTCATCTGGGCTGTGTTACCCCGATGCAGTCTTTACGTCCACGCATATCCTGCAATTGTCAACATGAAAGCAAACATGTATAGTCGGTCAAATATGTATCTTTCCCGGCCGCCAAGTGGCGCTACGGTCTGGATTCGATAGTTGGCTGAGCCCACACCCCAGCTGCCCTGGCGGCTCTGGCGGCCCTGTGACGTCACGCGCGGGGGGCGGAGCTACACAGCGGCCGGCTGGAGAGTGACCGCAGACCAGCACTGGACGGCCTCGCCGCCGGGTGCTCCGGCGGGTCTGGCCGGGAGAGGCGAGCAAGCGGATGCGTTAGGAATCTAACGAATGTGAGGGCAGCGCGATGGTCTAATGATGGCTGTGCTTTCATGCGCCGTGTAAATTGTAGACTGAGTGCTATGAGCTATCAAAGGATTATCTGGTGTTTCAACAGGGGTCGCTGACCTAAAAATTAAGATGGTTGCTCTTGATACGATTGAATGCTTGGTGATATGATGATTAGCGCAAGAGAAATATTTAATCGAATTATGACCGGTTATTTTTTGATAAAGCAAAAACTTTTTTCATTTTTTTTTTTTGGCATTAACGGGAAAGCGTTAAGCCATATCTACTGAAAATCTTAACCTGCGCCGGGCCGGGGGGGGGGGGCGATTTGCGCCCCCCCCCCCAGGTTTTTCGCAGATAGCCGAAAAACGGCGGCGTGCAGCGCCACCAAATTTTGCATACCTGTTTTTCCATCTATTGCGCATACTGTGTGCGAATTTTGACCTATGACTTAAGGTCAGGTCAACAGGTCGGTTTGAGTGACCTAACGTCACAAAAAGTTTGAACTTGCACCAAAGCTACAACTGTTGACCGATCGATATCAAACTTTCAGGAGTTAGTAAGGGTGACAATATCCACAAAATGTATGTCTCGGATTTTTTATCTATGACCTGAGGTCAGGTCAATCTCACAACCTCCCCATTATAAGTCAATGGGATAAATTTCAACTTCATCTGAATGCCACCCGATCCACACAATATATTCAGGATCATGGTGTTGCAGGTCCCTGGTGGTCATTCTACCGAAGGATGTCACCGGTGACCTTTGGAAGGTGTCGCTAGGTCATCCGAGGTCACCTGAGGTCACCAGCGGGGGTTTTCTGCAATAACTTTTGAGTGAATAGAAATAGAGACTCCGTTCGACGTTTATCATGTTTGTCTGATCAATGCGGATCGAATGATATGCAACATGACCTATTTCAGTCAGGTCATGACCTTGACCTTAGGTCAAATTTTCAACTTGACCTTTCGAGGTCACATGATATAGCTTTCGATGCGCTTTGACAAGCTAAGAACGATGACGTTCGAATCGATCCTTTATCTTGTCTGGATCAAAAGCTATTTAAGAAAAAGTATCAGAATTTATCGCTCTTTCGAACGCCGCCTACCGCTTGTCTCTACGACGCTCAGGAGTCGAGTTAGACGGGTGGGGGGGGGGGGGGGGGCGTAAAACCGCCCCCTCCTAAAACAACCTCCTAAACCTACCCTCCTAAAGATTTCTGCAACCGTTCTACCCTCATCACTCAACTGAATAATTCTCCCCTTTTCAAAAACGGTGCAGTGATACGGCATCTCAAACCTAGAGCGACTACACTCAAGTTCAAGCTAACGGTCTCCACTCTCCAATTCAGATACCTATCGAAACCTTTCCGCGACCCGGTGCTGTGGCTCAATCAGTGGGCCAGCTGGCCGCAGACCATACCCGCAGGGCATGAACCTTTGACCATATTAGGTCAACACGCCGTGGCCCCAGCCCGCTCGCCAGGTCCGCGCTCATTGGCCGACGCGGCAACCGCACAACCTGTCCCCTCCCCTCCGTAGTACTCGCAGCGGCCGGCGGATTCAGCCAAGTTACCGACCTGCCCAGCTTGGGGAGGGCCGGCCGGGAAAGATACATATTTGACCGACTATACCCATCTCTCGAAGATACATTACATATTGGCATAAGGCGAACATTGATCACCCCATGCCCCAGGAGCGCTGCTGTTCAGCGGTCTATGGGGTCATCTTTGGTGGCGGGTCGGCTGGTGAGCGGACGGGAGGCGCGTTAGATGAGCCGTGCCCGACCTCAACAGCCTGTTTATGACCGCGCTGCAGGAACTGGGCGCTCGGGGTCACCGGGGCCGCCTCGGGGCACATCACCCCCGGGCCTGCGCCGCATCACTGCACACAGTCGATTCGGCTGCAGGCCTGAGTGTCTGCAGAGTCTTGAGACTGTTTCAGACAGAAAGGCTGTTTTGCGAGGAATTTGTAGGTGAAGTTGTGGGTTTACTAGGCTCACCAAAGCGACGCAATTTGCTTGGCCAGTGAACTTCTACTCAGTACTCTGCTGGGAGCTGCTTGATTACTTGATAATTTACCTTTGCTATTATAGTGCCATTGAAACGTAGTGACAGTGGCACATTACGCTTGAGCGCTGTCATAGAACTTGCGATTTGTAATCTATTAGTCTTTCAGCCAATGGCTTACCACTATGAGGCATATTTTATTCTTCTTATGCATAATGTGTTTTATAGGAAAAAATATGTTGTTTTGATATAAGGTGGGGAATAGGGATGAATAAGCTTTATCCAACGGAAAAGAACGTTGGTAATGATGTGTAAAAATGTGCGTTCTTTCTAAATATCGTTTCAACCGCATCTCCTAGCGATTTTCGATGGAAACTCATTGCAGCAAAAATTATGCCCGAAAAAGGCGTCTCGCAGCCGACCTGGCGCTGCCGATTGTACCTTTGTCCTGTGAGGGTGCTGACAGCGGCATACGGACATCGCAAGTATACCGGCCCGACAGTGGCTCGCGATTATGACAAAAGGACGAGTGTAGAGAAGAGGGAGGCGTCGGTTGTCGAGCGAGCAGCCACAAAGGGTGGGGGTGGGGGTGAGGGGGAGCTGACGAAGCAGCGGTGAAAAAAATGATACGATGGGCAAGAGCTTTTTTTTTTGCTCAGATGGAAAGGCTTTACCTGCTAGGCATTTTTAATTGAGCTCCTTCACCCAAACAATTATTACGATAAATGGGTCGAGTACCAATATTGAATTTTTCATTCAAACATGGAGTTTGTTTCTCTTTTTGCCCGTAATGCTTTTAGGGTTCTTTTGACGCTAAAAGGTGCTACGAATAGCAGCCGTTAGTACCCCAAATGCTAAACTTTTTTTACAGTGTATAGGTACAATACAACAATGAACACAATATACATATAAATTAGGTACTAATGTCAGCAGATTGTTCCGCTAATAGGTACGTTCAGCATGCGCTGTGCTTAGATGCTTATATTCCAAACAACACGCGCAGAATTATAAGCAAGGACTGAACCGCGAGAAATGATCTTTTGAGGCCGTTTGGCGTTTATTTTGTCGGAATGTTCAGTGAGAATAATCGTTTTTTTTTTTTGCAAAACGGTCATGGTTGACCTTCACTTACATAGAGCACAACGTCGAGACATTGATTTCGTTTTTGCACAGAGGAGTGTGAATTGACTGACGTTCGACTCGATCTGTACCTTTCCCAGAGCGGTTTTTCGGCGCCAACTGGCGCGAGGAGTACGCCGTGCTGTACGAGGACAGCTCGCTGCTCTGGTACAAGTCTCGCGAGCGCCGGCAGCCGGAGGGCGCGCTGATGCTGCGCTGCGCCCCGGAGCTGATGGCTGTCGGCGTGTTCACGCGCGCCGTGCCGCGCCAGCCCGAGTTCCCCTGCGGCACGGACATCCGGCGGGTGATCGCGCTGGGCAGCAGCGCCACGCGCCGCGTTCAGTGGTTCATCTGCCACTCGGAGGACGACGCCAAGTGAGTAACGTGACAGACCTGGCCAGGTCGGCCGCGTCCTGACCGGGGCACAGCTTACTGTAAAATTGGTACTTTGTAGTTATTGAATTGATGCCGGCTGCTCACGCTAGCATAGGTAGGCATTTGTAATTCCTAGTGATGTATTGGTGAAGTTACTGATGCATTGAACACATGAACAGTGACCCCCCGGCGCGGTGGTGACATTGGTTGGTGACACCATGGCTGATGGTGACACTAATGACACCGGTGGCGGTGCCCGTCGGCGGCCCATGGTGACACCAATGGCCGTGTCCGGCGGCGGCGGAGCCCGCGCGTCTGCTCGTCGGCCGCCGACGCGTCGGCAGAGCGGCGGTGCTCCAATCGATAGCCGGGCCACTCGGGCCGCGCCGACCGGCGAGCAGCTGGCACGGCGCCCTGCCTGGCGGTCGGCGGCACGGCGCGGCAATCAGCCGAGCCGGCCGCGGCGCCGCGAGCGGTCCGCCGCCGGCCGCTGAGCAGCGCGCCGGAAACCCACCAGCTCGGCAGATGAGCGGCCAAGGAAACCACCCGCTCAGCAGATAACGGCGCCGGAAACCGCACAGCGCCGCAGCCACGGCCGCCGACAAAAACCACCGATGAATGAACAAACAATACATGGCAGCCGCATGGCGACGAGCAGACGGATCTCGCCATGGACATTTCACGCCTGAGTGCTCTTCAGCAGCGGAACGTGATGTAAGACGCGGATCGGCGCCCGATGGATATTTGATTATTTCATGCAATGATTTCCCGGGACCCGGAGTCCTTATTATATTTTATTCAATGATGTCCCGGGGCCCGGTCCTTATTATTGAATCAAACTCTCTCTCTCTCTCTCTCTCTCTCTCTCTCTCTCTCTCTCTCTCTCTCTCTCTCTCTCTCTCTCTCTCTCTCTCTCTCTCTCTCTCTCTCTCTCTCTCTCTCTCTCTCTCTCTCTCTCTCTCTCTCTCTCTCTCTCTCTCTCGCTCTCGCTCTCGCTCTCGCTCTCGCTCTCGCTCTCTCTCTCTCTCTCTCTCTCTCTCTCTCTCTCTCTCTCTCTCTCTCTCTCTCTCTCTCTCTCTTTCTTCTCCCTCCCCCTCTCTCTATCTCTTCACCCTCCCCTCCCTCTCACTCTCTCTCATAAATCATGCAGACTAGTGCTGTAATTTTTGTTTCTACAAAGCAAACTTAATTTTTGACCAAATTGATTGGAAGGAAAACCGGCCCAGTGCTGATGGCGCCCTGGAGCTGATGTGGCAGATTCGCTTCTCGTGGATGCGTCATCGCTCGACAATCTACTGGGATATCGCCGATTCGCAGAGCTAAGGAAAAAGTGGGAAGAATACTCGTCGAAAAAAATCGCTCCACTAACTCGTCGCCAGGGATAGCAGAGGAGGTAGCCGGAGCCGCGTGCTCGGTCCGAAAACAATTCAACCAACATCGACACAGAACCATACAAGATACTGACGCTAGAATGAATGGGTATATGTGTAACGCTAAGATGTGAATGGAAGAAATATCAAAACTAATTTTCGAAGAATATGACGTAGATATTCACTATCTTGGGTTGCAAATAACACAAAAGACGACCACATGACCCTGCCGGCGACCTATTCACCGGTGATAATTTAAACAGAATGGTAATCGCTTAGAAGGCACACATAGTTAGGGTCGTGTCAATCCAGTTTTCAGCTGTTTGATAAAGCTTATACGTTTAGTTAGTCACGCGACACATGTAGGTTTCGACTCCAGCCCCAAACCTCTTCTTTAATCTCCTTATTCTATATGGCGTTATCGATAAATATGGTGTAGCTAAATATTGTGCATATTGTTTTGCTTTTGTCTTACAAAATGATAGTGACGTCCATCGTGCTCGATGCGTTTTGTAGCAACTAGCATCAATCTTGCTAGATCTTTGGGGGACATATCCGGCATTTTGATGCACTGGATCGATTAGGGTCAATTGAGATAATCGTGGTAATGGCGTTGAGGCAGTTGCTTTTGAGGTCAATTTAGGAACGGATTTCAGTTTATTTTTGCTGAAAACACAGGCTCCAGAACTACGAGCTGGTATACCCGGACGTAACATATGATTGTCTGTTTGTTTCCAGAGCGTGGATGACAGCCATCAGCAACACGGTAAGCCATCCGGATAGCATAGCGGAGTTTGTGTAGGATATAACCGAATGGGTAGTTGTAAGCCCGCGTGTGATGCTGGGTATGGACTGCTGCGAATGACGTAACCGACCCTCCGACCGATCTTTACCGTACGGAGGACCCATTTGATCAATCTAAGTGTAAGCACTTAGCACACCGTAAATGATATAAACGCCATTTTACGGTCTCAATCATCACCTAAATGCTTGTGTTCAGCTTCATCAGGCGGGATTGGTACATTGCTTGTAAAATTGCTAACCGTCGGTGAACGCAACCAAATTCGTTCGGTTTCAAAATGCGTCCGTGCCTCAGGTGTGAAATATGTTTCAGTTACGCGTGGATGTGTTACCATGAATTTCCCTGCATATCGTGCTCGCAAAGTGTTCGGAGTACGCCCCGATAAAGCAGTCTGCTGTTGTAGCTAGCTGCCGTCAGTGTTTGGGTGCGTGATAATCTGACGGAGCATTGTGGTCTGTTGCAGCTGCCGGCGCCGCCCAGTCCAGTAGCGGCCGAGGTCTGCTGCCCACGAGCGTTCTCCCTGCCCGGTCACGTCACCAACAGCCTCGACGCACAGTGCGCCGACAAACGAGGTGCGTTCACGCCCTTTCGCAGTCTCATTGAAAATGAACGCTCAATGAGATGGCACTTTTAATGGAGCCCGTTGATGAATTTTGTGAGGCTAGGACCTTTCGGTCTATTGAGAGATTAACTGGACCGATGGATGGGAGGATAAGGGAAATACATTATGTCTGAGTCGAACACCGGCCGGTGCGTCGCAGCGGCTGAGCTCGGCACTTTCCATTTGGACGGGAGACGAGAGTGTCCGGTTGGACAGACCCGACAGCCACTCATCGCTTACCCCAGAGGGACGTGCTCCAATGCGCAGTTGCCTGGGCCGTGTGACTGCTAGTTCGTAACAGCAAATCGTGATCATTTGATCAGGGAGCGGCGGAACACCTTCAATTAAGGGGAGGCACTGCCGACTTTTGGTTCCATTCTTTCCATGCAACGCCCATAGGGCTAATGTTAAAATGCCAAAATCAAAGGGGGGCACGGTGCCCCGGTGCCCTCCCCGTTCCGCCGCCTATGGACGGATGAAGGGAGTCTGGGACAGTCTGCGTGCCCTGCGATGTTACGTCTTAACATACCTACTTGCGACTTCGTTATATAGATATTAGAATATATGCTACGCATAGGAATTTCTGTCCTCGGTTTTTTTCAGCCAGTAGTGTAGTGCAGCCATTTTTTTTTTACATGCCATTACGGAGCGTAGTTTGGTCGGGCTGTTGGGCTCATCCTCTGAGGTCCGTCGTCGGCGACGCTACCGCCGCGTCGGTCTCGACGACCAACGTCGGCTGCTCAGCTTCGGCGCTCACAACACAGATGGCGTTCTCGGCCGGCGAGTCGTTATTGAGCACGGCGAGCTGGCTATCCAGCCGTCGCCTGCACTTAGCTCTGAGCTGCACACCTGGCCCCGAATCAGGATTAGCAAAACGTTGGAGAGAATCAGGCTTTTGGCCTCTGATGGAGAGAAGCTGTCAACACGTAGGGTTTACTGTCAGCAAAACACGCTCCACATTAGTGTACTTACCTGTTACGTGCCGGATGGATGATCCTATAACTTCCACGCCTTGCTTTTCTCGCTGCAGGGACTGGCGAGGGCCGGCGCAGTCTGGACGACCTGTGCTCAGGCCTAATGCTGGCCGGGGCCGTCAACGAATGGTGTCACGGGCTGGGCTGGGGCTGCGCCCAGGGCTGGGGAGGGCCGGCCTCCGCCTTCGACACCGGCTACTACTACAGCGACGCCGTCGGAGCAGACGCAGACTACGACTACGAGGCAGACTTTGGCGACTTTGGTGGCGACTTTGGCGGGTTCTAGGCGGACTTTGGAGAAGTCACTGATGTAACACTGGGACTCGGTCCCCAACTGTAGCTTTAAATTAGATTGTTGTTGGATACCTTACGTGTCATCCTCGAGTTGTGTGGATGCACAAGTCGGTGTTACTAATGCGTGTTGACTGATACTATGTGTCGCCTCCAAGAGAGGCTGATATGTGTTGTGAAGCGGCTTTGTGCCGCTAATGTGCTCAGCTTGTGATCCATAGGACCGCACCTTACATTGTCTATGCACGAGTGTGCTCATTGTCAAACATTTGACAATCGGGGAAAACGGCGGATGACACAAATAACCCCTGCTCTCTCGGCTTTCTCTTCTCTCCCTCTCCTATTCCAACTTTCTCGTTCTTCATAGGATGAGCTCAGGAGATGATTCTCAGTAATCCCAAACCCACTCTTGCTTTCTATCTCTAGCTCTTCTCATGCTGAGCTCCCTCAGTGTCCCCTGAGTAAGGCATGGCCCTCGTTTATCCCAAACCCACATCAACGGAGGGTGTGCGGCCTCCTGCTGAGTCGATCAGAGTCCCTTTGTTACTGCCCCGGCAGGAAGCTGCCATATAGATGTGATGTTGCATCTCCCAGCGGGAAGAGCGCGCCTCGAAAAACGACGGCACTGAATTGTCTCAATTCGGTGACACGATGCAGTGCAGTCGCTGTTTTACGGCATGGCACAATACGTGCACGATGTTACATATATGTTTTACTAGAAAGCCGGGATGGGCTTAGGCAGAGCACCAGAAGTTGGTTAGCATCAGCAGTGGCTTTGCTAGGCATTGTGACGCTATCTTTGAAAGGTGTTGACGCATAAGCGAATCATGATCAAGATGGGACAGTGTATGTTACTTTTGAGGATTATATTTCGGTAGTCCTCGCACAACGAAAGCTTAGCATGTCATGCAACGCGTCCACCAAGAGCGGGTCTACGCACGTTCGTATGTAAATACGTGTGATGCGCGATCGTAGTTGGCGACAGGGGTGTAAAATTAAGGGTATTGTGCATGAGCACCCCTACACTGCCAAAGCGCCCTTTTAAGTAAACCAAAATCCATATGAAAAGCTCACATCAAGATATTGTACTTCATGCCTGTTACCTTGAGCACAATGTAACGCTGTCCAATGTTTTCATTACTTTCCACCCGTGGTTGGCGATAGGATTGTTGTGACACTACTACAGGCAGTTATGCACTGGTGTGCCCTTTGTGGGGCACGGCTCAGCTCTGCGGTAGCGCCTGGCCCTGCGCGGCTCCGCACTCCGCCACTGTGTGGCCCGGCGTCGCGAGACCGTCGGTGACCCGACACCCGACTTCTGCTGTAACCGACTGCGGCGTGGCAGCTCTGCGGCCGTGCCGAGAGCGGCGGCCCTGAGCTTAGTGTGCTGCTCCCCGAGCGATACGTCAGCAACTCCTGGTCCCTGGTCGGCATCCGACCATGCTGTAGACTTCCGTGAATGTCTTAGAGGTTATGGGCGTGATGCTATGCCTGCTCGACGCGGACTTGGTAGGGTGTTTGCCGCTGCTCAGCTCTGACGCTGAATGTTTTGCTTTCTATTCGAACTTTTGGACTGAAATAGCAGTACCGCTGATGGCTGATGCATAAATTAAGCATTCAGTAAGCTGCTTTACTTCACAAGCTGCGCATAATTTTTGACCCGTGCAATTTTAGTGTACCTGTGCCACTTGTACCCTTACCTCCGTAGATCAGGTAAATGATGATTGCGGCTTTTTAGTTGCCTTTTTAGTTGCCTGGGTTTGTGTGGTTTCTGTGTGTGGATGGTCAGGGTCAGGGACATAGTGGACCTTTTACATCCCGAAAAAGGGCGGTAGGTTACCTGCTCTTGATGCACTGACGATGTAACTTGTACTTGTAAGTTAAATGCCAAAGAAGATGCGCGTGCAAAAGGCAGTTGTCCTGCAATGGATGTATTGTGCTGGTAAGACGCATATGCGTAGTTGCATTAAAATAAAGTTTAGATATGTGTGACTTTCGCGAGTTTTGTCAAGTGTGGTCCAGTGCTTTAACTTCTCGGGCACTGTCATGGAGACGTAACATGCAAGGCAAGAGCTCGTCCTTTGTGGGTACCAGTTTGCTAAGTCCCACACCTGGTCCCACATTTCGGGGGATAAAAAAACATTACCCAATACCCGGTCTTGAAAATTGGATATCGGTTTGTGTATTTGCGCTATTGCTGGATCGCTTACGCTACACTGGTCATTACGAGCGAGCGAGCGCAGCGAGCGAAGCGAAGTCTTTTCAATATAACTGAAAAATCTCAGTATGAGCGGCCCGGCCCGGCCTGTAACGCTTTTGAGAGGCTTATATCTCAGCAACCGCTGGACCGATTGGCCTGCGGTCTTTTTTGCTGGGTAGCCCCATCCCTTCTACCCCGTAATTGACTACTTCTGATACATCTCAGTGACCGTCGTGGCACGTGCCACGTGAAAAGTCAAAGGTGTACAAGCAGTTTTGCAAAAGTAGTGATTTTGAGAGGCCCATCTCAGCAGCGGCTTGAGCGATTGTCTAGCGGTAATTTTTATAGGGTAGCTGCATCCCTTCTATCAAAGGTCGGATACTCTTGATCTATGTGAGTGACCCCCACTGCACGTGCAAAATACAAAAAAAAAGAGGTGCCAAATTTGTTTTCATTTCAGTAACTCGGTAATAACTGGGGCGATTTCGCTGAAACTTGGCTGGCATACAGGTAGGCACCCACCAGGCAATGCATTCCCATGTGTTGTGGTTAGGGTGCTACTGCACGTGTGCACGTGCAGGGGGCGTTTCCAGATCTCGAGAACGGCTGGGCCGATTGCGCTCAAATTTGGTACACGGTTGGGGACCGGTTAGTAGGGTGCCGTGCAAAAGTCATTTTGGACCCCGTTTGCACGTGCGTACGTGCAGAATGCCGCTTACAGATCTCAGGAACGGCTGGGCTGATTGCGTTCAAATTTTGCACACCTCTAGCGACCGGTTAGAAGGGTGCTTTGTACAAGCCCGTTGGAAGTACCCTCTCGCCCTTCCGCATGTGCAGGGTCTATCTCGCTCGCTCGTTCTTCGCCCAAAAGGCGTTTTACTGGTATTATCAACAGCGTATAGCGTCCTGCCATTCTATAGCAATCAGGATATAACAATCAGGCAACATAACAATCAGGCACTTCTGTAGCGTTTATGCATATCATTATCACCGTGATAATAATATGCATAAACGCTATAGAAGTGCCTAATTGTTCCAGACACATCCTGTCATCCATTGTAATTGTTACTTTTGTCAGTTTCGATTGCTCAGCACACTTTGTTAACAATCGGGCAAAGTGTCGGGACTAGCAAATCTTATGCTCTATCTAGAAATGGTAGCATAGCACTTGCGGTAGGCCGTAATGCGCGCATGTGACGTTTAAACAAATATGTAAATAGCTGGCGTGAGATCGACAGGCTGCTTAATACGTTAGATATTATAATGAACACGTTTACATAGTCACTTCATTTGAAACTAAACGGCGCTTCCGGGATTCGAACCCTCGATACACCAATCAGAGTCAGAGTCTACCGCTTGCGCCAATCAAGGCCGGGCGCCGTCTCTCCGGAGAACCAGGATGCGGCTAGTAAGTGCCAAGGCCATATAACCGTAAGTGCTGTCTCGAATAGCTCCACTGGGTGCCCCACCCAGTGGAGCTATTCGAGACAGCACTTACGGTTATATGGCATATTTTTTGTCCAGGGGTATGTCTTCCGGCCAACCAGGCTATTTGAGAAGTCGCGAATAAATTGAAGCAAATCCATCACGCTAGGCATTTTTTAATGCGATGTGGTTCGAAATGAGCTTTCGATCCTTCCGGCAAAAATTGTTGTTACGGAGCGAGCGAAGCGAGCGTAGTCTTTCCTTAGATTAACGGAAATTTCTGAGTATGAGCGCGGCCGGCCGTGGTCACGCTTTTGCGACGCTTATATCTCAGCAACCACTTGACCGATTTACATGTGGTAATTTTTGTAGGGTAGCTTCATTCCTTCTACCAAGTATTGGACTATTCCCGATGCATGTGGGTGACCCCTTATGCACGTGCCACGTGCAAAGCGAAGAGGTGTCACTTTTGTAATTGTTGCAATATCTCGATAACTACTTGGCCGATTGTGCAATGCATATCCATGTGCCAGAGTTGGAGTGCTGCTGCACGTGCGCACGTGCAGGGGTCGTTTCCAGATCTCGAGAATGGCTGGACCGATTGCGCTCAAATGTGGTACACGGTTAGGGACCAGCTAGTAGGGTGCCGTGCAAAAGTCAGTTGGGACCCATTTTGCACGTGCGCACGTGCAGGGTGCCGCTTCCAGATCTCGAGAACGGCTGGGCTGATTGTGCTAAAATTTGGCACATCGCTAGAGACCGGTTAGTAGAGTGCCGTGCACAAGTCAACTGGAGGTACCCCCTCGAAATTTCGCACGTGCAAGGCTCACCCTCTCGCTCGCTCCGTTAGTCGCCCCAAAAGGCGTTATACTGGTTTTTAATACTGATATATTAGGTAGGCCTTTACCCATGATCAAACTTTTCCTTTTCCGTAGGACACAGCCTTTCGGTCAGTTATAACTTATAAAATTGCACCACTTTATGCCAGGGCTGTAATAATATGACGAGAGCTTATTTTTTTAAACGCCAGGATGATTAGCAATGCCTATTTCTAAGTCAATGACAGTGAAGTTTTCGAATTAAAACCCTCGCCCATGTAGGGGGGGGTTGGTGCAACCCCCCCCCCCCTGAGGTTTTTCGGAAATAGTGCAAGAACGGCGGCGCGGAGCGCCGCCAAATTTTGGGTACCTTATGGGGCAAACCTTGCGCATCTTTTGATAAAAAAAAATTTGACCGGGTCATGTCAGGTCACGG
The DNA here is from genome assembly GCF_019059575.1 of Amphibalanus amphitrite. NCBI lineage: Eukaryota > Metazoa > Arthropoda > Thecostraca > Balanomorpha > Balanidae > Amphibalanus > Amphibalanus amphitrite. The sequence goes on from NW_024883302.1 coordinate 41,005, forward strand.
AGTTATGACGTCACAAAGGGAACAGCCTCCGGCCGGATTTTCACAAACTGAGTGCCAACGCCCGAGGTTTCCTGCCGGTGGTACGGACATCGGTTGATGGATCGTGATGAAACTTCCCATGCATGTTAAGGCAAGTATTGGCTATCATATGGTATAAGAAACTTGACCGGGTCAGGTCAGGTCACGGAGCTATGACGTCACAAGAGGAACAGCGTCCGGTACTATTTTTGAAAAGCGCCCGAACCACTATTTTGCTAATTCTTGTCACCTCAATGGGAATATGCAGCAATATTAGCTTCTATAGGGAGCAAATGGACATCCCAAATCCAAAAATACAATCAGATTTCAAAAATTTAAATTTTGATTTTTCGAATTTCTGCCGCCGACTGTGACCTTGCCGACTTCCGGCGCTCCCAACGCGCCATTTTTAGAGCTAGGGAAACGAAATACATACCAAACGATAGAGAATTGATCAAGGAACACGATAGTGAAGGTTTCAAGTCGATATCTCCCACCGTTTTGCCGCAATCGCCGCGGAAAATTTGAAAAAGTCTATTTTTCCGAAAATTTGACCTTTGACCGGTCAAAAGTAGGTCAAATGTTGACCTAGGACCAAAAAATATACCACCAATCGCGAGATCTCGGCGAGAGCAATCCGTTGGTCTTTTCCGCTAAGCTCTACGACGCTCCGTTTTCAAACGCCAAGGGGGGGGTCGCACCAACCCCCCCCCCCCTGCATGGGCGAAGGTGGCAGATCGCCGTTTACGGGCGAGGGTTAACATGGGATTTGAGTTGAGATAGCCAAGTTTGCGGCGAGGTTCAGAAACCACTATCTATCTAGGTTGCAACCCCCGCGGCCTCTTGGCGTTAAAGAAATTCGTTCCCTTCATTTGAAAATGGGCCTTGTACAAGGCCCTATCTTCAACATGGAGCGACCGTTAGTGTGACGTCACCTCGTTTAGTATATAAGATCTCTATGGGCAGATCGCCGTTTACGGGCGAGGGTTAAGTTGTTGTAGGTAAATGACTCTCGGGGCCTAAAAACAGATATATCGAAAGTTGGTGGGGCTATTGCGACAAGCTGACTGCGGCACAACCTATGAATCAAACAAGACAAAAGAAAAATCTTAAAAATATTAAATTATTATTAGAAAAAAATATTAAATTAATGGTCTGCATAATCAATTGTTGCGTTACACATCACCCTGCGAAGAAACAACAGAAAAATGTTAAACGGTTTTGTTTTTAAAACCGATTTTCCTAGACCGCAGCATGTCGTATTAAAGGGATCCTCCCACCTTCAAAAAGTTATGAATTGACATAAAAGTGATGTCCCTTGGTTCAAAAAGATCAAAAATGAATGTCTACCGAATTTCACCGAAAAATATTCTCTGGTTTTCAGGATATTATGTTTTTACTTTTATTAACTTTTCGGGACATCCGCTGTTCCTACAACGGCATATGAATTTTAAAAGCAATAATTTGACATCCCTTAAGTGCGGCCACTGGCGGATCCAGGCTTGCGTTTTGGGGGGGCCAACTCATGCAGGAGCCAAACCTAGGGTACCCCCAAATCCTGTTTTCTCATCGGATTTAGGCCACTTATTTTTCGTCACAGCCCTGACACTATGAATATTATTTTTTTTTAACTAAAAGTAAAAATATATAAATGGTAGCCCATCCGACCCATGCCTTTATATTACTTTGTAAACACTTACCATTGCTTTTGTCGACCAGTAAACCCGCTTCGAGTCAGTGCTTGGGTCCCTTTGCGGGCCGGGAGGTGGTAAAACACCCCCTGTCTAACTCGGCTCCTGGGCCAGGCACTGATGGAACTATGTTTCATTATCGCTTGGGGGAGGGGGCAAACGGGCCACTTTAGGCCTCTGGGAAGGGGGCATGGCCGTAAATGCCCCCTCCCTGGATCCGCCAGTATAAGAGACCATTGGAGCTGCAGTTGGGTACCTCAGACGTCAGGGTACGCCCTCAGATGTATAGGACTCGCATGGAGACCTCTTATGCTATAGTGGACTGAAAGGACCCAAAGGAGCCTGTCTAGGGCTCCCTTGGTGCCCGGGGGCACCACAGGCCTGTCAGGGGCACCACCGGTCTAGCAGGGGCACCACCAGCCCGCCAGGGGCACCACAGACCTAGCAAGGGCACCACGGGCCTGTGAGGGGCATCCCAGGTCTGTCAGGGACACCAGAGACCTGCCAGGGGCGCCGCCAGCCTCGCAGGGGCACCATGGGCCTGTCAGGGGCACCAGAGGCCTAGCAGGGGTACCAGTACCACAGGCCTTACAGGGGCACCACCGGCCTTGCAGGGGCACCTTGGGCCTGTCAGGGGCACCACAGTCCTGTCAGGGCCCAGGGGCACCAGCGGCCTAGCAGGGGCACCACAGGCCTGCCAGGGGCACCACCGGTCTAGCAGGGGCACCACCGGCCTCGCAGGGGCACCACCGGCCTCGCAGACAACACGGCATCACGCAGGGGCACCTTGGGCCTGTCGGGGGCATCACGGGTCTGTTAGGGGCACTTTAGGCTTGTTAGGGGCACCACAGTCCTGTCAGGTCCCAGGGGCATCAGCAGCCTAGCAGGGGCACCCTAGGCCCGCCAGAGGCACCACAGGCCTGCCAGGGTCCAGGGGCACCACAGACCTAGCAAGGGCACCACGCGCCTGTCAGGGGCACCTCAGGCTCCCGTGCCCCCCCCCCCCCCGGATCCGCCAGTGATGCCTCACCACGCGAAACACCGCCAACTCCCAGCTACCGCGCCATAAACACGTGCCAACAACAGTCTTTTTTGAAGGTCGACTCCACCCGCGCAACTTTTGACTGACCCCCACTGCTACCATATTGCTTCCATATTATGCTGTGGAAAGCTTTACTTCACCAAGTGTGCTAAAAACCTCCATCAAGGTATATTTTCTTAGCAATTTTTCTGACGTTTTGGGGGGGGGCCAAACAGGCCACTTTAGGCCTTTGGGGGGGGCCATGGCCCCCGTGGCCCCCCCCCCTGGATCCGCCAGTGAGTGCGGCAAATGTTGCGCACAATGCAGCATATAGCACCACGTGTTACCAAACGTTCTGGAAGAAGATTTAAAAATCGTTAGATCTGCCTGACGTCACGAATTCTAAGGGGGCATTCAAATGCATTAGCCCCTTAGAATCTGAAAACTGCAAGATTCAAACTAAATATCTCCGAATTAAAGCCATTCTCGATGTTGTGAGTGCCCAGACCGGTAAGGCGGAAAGTGCAGGCCAGGGACCTCAATTTGGCTATCCCAACTCAAAACTAAAAGGTGAGATGGCCACTTTAAATGGCCGATTACAGTACCACAACGAATTGGCTCATCCAACGGTACGTCCGAATGTCAGCCTCCAACGGTATGTCCAGGGGTATGTCTTCCGGCCAACCAGAATTGACATGAACAGATTGTCGGTCAATTTAGTAACTAGTCCATCATATTTTATGCATGCTTTGTCATATACCTACAACAAGGTTTGTCAGAAGTTAGTGGCTGGTTAGTGGCTTGTGAAGTCACGCTTAGCATTACCTGTTGGTATTTAGGTACACCAGTCATCCAGCACAACGGTTATCATGACAAAAAAAAAAATATGCCTAAGCTCGGCAAGCCCTAGGGGCTGCGAAATTCAGGGTAAAAGTTCAAGGTCATTCAGGGTGGACCCGTTTAAATTACCTCAAAATTTGCACACAGATAAGTAACTACAAGCTGATATGTAAGCAATACGCATGGTGAGCAGCCATACAATCGTCCGGCAAGCATTGGCCTGTGTAAGAGCAGGTCAAAAGTTACAGGTGGTCACGTGACCCTTTCACGGTTGCATGCAGGCTCTCTCTCTCTCTCTCTCTCTCTCTCTCTCTCTCTCTCTCTCTCTCTCTCTCTCTCTCTCTCTCTCTCTCTCTCTCTCTCTCTCTCTCTTTCTCTTTCTTTTTTCCCTCTCTCTCTCTCTCTCTCTCTCTCTCTCTCTCTCTCTCTCTCTCTCTCTCTCTCTCTCTCTCTCTCTCTCCATGCTGAACAAGCCAATTACTCGTCTCTGTTTCACCTAATGCATAAACGGGCAGGACACGGCTCCCAATGGATTAGTCTTCCCCAGCTTTCAGGGCAGGGGAAATAGGTAACTGGTGGGAAAACCCGGGCAGATGTGAGCTTTTGACTTGAGATGGCTCTTATCCATCGCCATACCACGTGCGGAGATGATACAGAGTCATGTTCAGTGTCAGTGTCGGTGTTATATAAACATAGCGATGGTCATTTGCGGTAATCACCAAATCTGAAAAAATTCCAGCCACTTGTTTTTAGGGCCTTGCCCCTGCCAATGTCTTGTTTGATGTGATACGGCGACACGTATTTTCAATATGCATGCATCGCATACCTACACGAACACACGAACCCACATCTACGTGCACGCCGCACGCATGCACAGCATGGTGCGTCAATATGTAGAATAAATATGCACACCACACACCAGTTCCACGCAGTTTTGATAATGGGAAACTTCATAAGTTACACTCTTTGGCGTAACTAGTAACTAGTTATAGCCAAAGGGCGACCAATTCGTAACTTCATCTTCGATGACACTGGTTAGTGGTTAACCTGAATGCTAATTAATCGGATAAATACAGATGTCTCTCTACGGCATCAGTACGGTAGGTATGCTTTTCTGCGGCATGGAGATGAAGTTGGGTTTCAAAGGTAAAACTCGCCATTAACTCAATAGGCCTTCAGTGGGTGAGCATTGAGCAATGGGCAGCGCATCAATCTAACAGCCTTTTGTCTTCGAGAAATATGATTTGTCGACAATGCAGAACCACTGCATAATGTCAACAGAATATACATGTTTTAACCCGCGCCCCGTAGGGCTATCGGCGGACCCCACTGCACCCGTAGGGGAAGGGGCCGTTTAGCCCCCCCCCTAAGATTTTGGAACTTTACCGGCCGATTTTCACAATTCAAACGGCATTTACCCCCGCCCCGCTGGGGGCAGAATCTGCCCCCTCCCGTTTTTCGCCAATAGCTTCTAAACGCGTTACGCCAGCGACGTCAAACTTTCAGTACCTTATCATATATCAATTTGACACGTTCCCTGAAAATTTGAGCGAAATCCGTCGGAAAATTTTGAGAAATTGACGTTTTAGTGACGTCATGTTCGCCATTTTCGCCTTGAAAACGGCAAAATTTCAAACGCCGCTAACATCTTCATTTTTAAAGGAATCAAGACGTAACAAAAAAAGGTTATACGTGATTATACTTTGTCTCAAATGGCTATCTCGTTTTTTTGGAAATTTTGGATTTTTGGCCAACTTTAGAAAACCCGACTTTTTTGGGAAAATAATTATGAAATCCAAAATTGTGAGTGTATCGAAAAAACCGGAATATATGTCAGTGAAGTGGTCTATGTGCACCTACATACTAATTTTTAGAAGAATCGGTTCAAAAATGTGGGAGTTATTCAAAATTTTATGACGTCACGACGTACAAATTTTTTGAAAAAAATGATTTTTTTTGGAAGGTCTAAACCTCGTACGGAAACAAAAATAGCACCATTCGATTCGCCGTGAAAAACTGCATCAGATAGACACCTTTTTAGGCCTTAACAACCAACTTCAAAATTTGACCTCACTTGACCTGACCTTGACCTGACCTTGACCTGACCTCGACCTGAAATTCATCCAGAGGTGGTCCATATCACTTATTGAGTGTGCCTATTGAATTTATGAGTAAAATGACCCATAAAACATATGTCGCACATGCCCTTTTCTATATTTTGTTTTTGGTGACCTGACCTGACCTGACCTTGACCTTGACCTTTGAATGACATTGTATGCAAGGAATATTGTCTTGGTAGTCTAAGAACATGTTTTGGGCAATCAGTCTCAGTCCATTCTTCGGCAACTACGGTGCAAGGCCGATACTGTAGAAACTTGCATTTTGTACCCTTGACCTGACCTTGACCTGACCTCTGACCTACTTGAGCAAAAAAATTTGGGCTCTTAAGATCCGCCTTGTTGAGAGCTTTCGATTGCCGTTTTCCCCGTCTTTCTACGACCATCGGTTCGGAAGTTAGACAGGGGGGGGGGGCAGAATCTGCCCCCCCCCCCCAGCAGGGCGCGTATGGCTGAATAGCCCAGCGGGGCGCGGGTTAATAGCCCCACCGGGGCTATTAAACCTTGTATTACCTTGCGACCAAATTTCATTGACCTCGGTCCAACCGATGATGTCACAGGTCAGGTCAAAGGTCGGATTTTCACCGTTCACAAGCATTTCAAGAAATGTGTTGTGAAGTCGAGTAAATTGGTAAGTTATTGAAAATCATCGATGGTAGATTGTTCGTCAAACACATACATTGCTATCTGAGGTCACTGATGCCAGGTCAGGTCATAGAGGTCAGGTCACTGAGGGTCACAATATGAAAGCGTCGTGTGCTACATGTTTTATGGGCCATTTTACATGACAAATGCGATTATGTGGGTCAGGCAGCCTTTGGGGCCAGTTAAGGTTAATTTCTGGCGAAGGTCAGGTCAAGGTCAGGTCAAATTAGGTCAAATTTCAAAATTGATATTTTTGTATAAAACGGGTATAGATTTGATGCAACTCGTCACGGGGAGTCTAATGATGGTCTTTGTTTTGCGCTACGTGGTCTAGAATTGCCAAAAATTGAGTTTGAAAATTTGACGTCATCATTTTTGAACAGTTTTTTCGCTATAACTTGGCCAAAAAACGAGATATCGATCTGAAATTTGGTATGTAGATAGAAGACGGTAGGTATATTTCCGGTTATTTCGAAATTCAAGAGCTTTTTGGATTTTCTGGCTAATATATCCAAAAAATTACTTTTTCATTTTGAGGAGTCAAAATACCCAAATTTCAAAAATCCGAGATAGTCGTTTTGTAGCCCTGTCAATTCTACACCTTTAATGTATGACATTTTTTTCTGTATCTTCAAAGCTGTAGGCCTGACAGCTCTTCTCGCAAAACCTTTTTTGGGGTCGAAAATTGCAGAACATGACGTCATTCTGACGTCATTTGTGGCCAACCTATCATAGCCTCTGGAACTTGTTCTTTGTACTCAATGTGTAAAATTGATGCCCGGAGGGTTCCTGAAAGTTTAGTGGCGATATCTGCAGCCGTTTAGAAGATATCCACGGAAAAGGACACGGGGGCCGAAACGGCTCCCCTGTCCTTTTCCGTGGATATCTCCTAAACGGCTGTAGATATCGCCAACTTTCAGAACCCCTCCGGGCATCAACTTTACGGGGCGCGGGTTAATCACAATCTTACTTTTCAAATCCGTTAACGCATGCACCTGGTATTTTTCTTGAAGGATGACGTATGTATTTACAAGAAATCTGATCAGAAAGGTCATGACTCACTGACTTATGGTGAAATCAGTTATTCTACCGCGGCGTATCCAGTTCCCGGTAAGTGGCGCAGAATAGTACACAGCGGAGAATCGATCGGCCCGCCCATGTCGTCTGTCGGCGGGGCTGCAGTTCCAGCAGGTAACGATCGGCCGGTTCCGGGGACCGATCGACGCTGTGTACCGTGTCACCCGCCAGTGTCGACCGACGGCCACCGCGTGCGCCCCCGTTGTCGGCCGGCGGCACCTGTCCGATCGATAATGGTGCATTCCGGACCGGCGGACCGCCGCGGCATCCAGTCGGGTGACGGGGCCGGCAGGGGATCGGCGATCAGCGGGAGGGCCAGGACCTGCGGTGAGACGACACCTGGAGACGCGGGCACGTCGGAGGAAGCAACTTCAGCAGTGGCCCTGTTGCTTTATAACTGCAGTGGTTCATCCAGCTACAGGTCGAGGGGTTTCGTCGACCGGACGATCGATTAGCTGAGAAGTCCTCTCTTCCGTCGATAATCATCGACGACAATCAAAGAATTCAGGGGCTTTGATCTGATCCTTGTCATACAAGATAGCTCTCAGTGTTCTTCAAGAGTGAAGCGCTTCCATGGTGCCGTCTCGGTGACGGCGGTGGTGTCGGGTCCTCAGCGGCACGTGGTGTGTAGGTTTTTGCGATCGACGTCTTGAGCAGGAGCTCGGCACAGCTGATATGGGCTGTGGCGGGTCCAAGGCGGTCGCCGCCGTACAGCCGCTCACCGATGAAGTTCTTGAGGTCACAAAGTTCGACCAGCATAAAGGTACGATGTGACGAGCAATGATGAGTTATGCCTTTCCAAAGTATGTGTTAGTGAATTCATAATTCGTCTCTAGGAGGCCCGATTTTACAGTTACTGCGTCGCCAAACTTTGGAAAGCATGCATGCAAAAGCTGTGGAAAGCATGCAAGGCTCACACACACTCCCAGCCTTTAACCCGGCCGGGCCCGGAGATCCCAGCCACAGCAGCCCGGGGGGGGACGTTTTTCGCCTCCCCCTGTCAACTCCGTAAATAAGGCAGCTACGTAAACAAAAGCGGTGCCAAATGAAAGGTCTCTACGAGGTGATTCTACAGCACCTAACATTTTTGACCTCAGGTCGACGTTCAAGGTCAGAGGTCGAGGTCAAAGGCAAAAACCGGCAAATGTGTAGTGATCTCAAAGTGAGCGTTCTAGAGGACGGCAGGATGCATACAACCCACTAAAAATGGGTATTAAACGAAAGAAGAGAAATGGAGGATTCCGAAAAATATGCTACAAATCAAAGTTCAAGGTCAAGGTCGTGCTTGAAATTGACCTCAAACTTTTCAATTTTTCGAACATCTTGTGTACTAAATTTCAAGATGTTTTGAAAAGTTTTGAGGCTTACAAGGTCCCTATCTGTGGTTCATCTTGCGGGACAAGGCTGCTCCAAAGTCATGGTCACGAAAGAGTATCCTTGATAGAAGGCTATTTCACTGATTCAAGCTAGTAATAATAATTAAGATAATTTTGCCATCCGGAGGCTCTAAATTAACGCTTAGAGGAAAATGGATGCCAGATTCGTGATCAGTGGCTACGAATCCATTATAATAGACCTTTTATGTGTCAAGGTCAACCAAAGGTCATTCGAGGTCACATGAGGTCAACAAAACCTTTTCCAAACAAAACATCTATCATTCGACGCGGCTTGTCAAGGCGAATGCGTTGTTACCACGGGCGTTGCTCTAAAAGCATTTTGTTGAAGTTATTTGCGAAAAACCCAAATCCCAGGCTCGGAGTCATTAACCTGACCTCTGACCTCAGGTCGCCAAAACTATTTTTCTATTTTTTGCTAGGTCAAACGCTACACAACCGTGCTCGTAATTCGTCTTTATCTCTAAAACGCTAATTTTAGCAGCTATTTGAGGTTCACGTCAATTGATTGATAGGAAATTGATTGACCGTAGTTACCCCATTCGCCGCCAGAGGTGAATGGAGTACATATAATAGGATAAAAGGCTCTGAAAGTTTCGTTTTCCTATTCCACCAGTATAGCGCCTTTTGGGGCGACTAACGGAGCGAGCGAGAGGGTGAGCCTTGCACGTGCGAAATGTCGAGGGGGTACCTCCAACTGACTTGTGCACTGCACCCTACTAACCGGTCTCTAGCGATGTGCCAAATTTGAGCACAATCGGCCCAGCCGTTCTCGAGATCTGGAAGCGGCACCCTGCACGTGCGCACGTGCAGAATGGGTCCCAACTGACTTGTGCACGGCACCCTACTAACTGGTCCCTAACCGTGTACCAAATTTGAGCGCCACCGGTCCAGCCGTTCTCGAGATCTGGAAACGACCCCTGCACGTGAGCACGTGCAGCAGCACCCCAACTCTGGCACATGTATATGCAGTGCCTAGTGGGTGCCTACCTACATGCCAACTTTCAGCGCAATCGGCCAAGTAGTTACCGAGATATTGCAACAATTACAAAAGTGACACCTCTTCGTTTTGCACGTGGCACGTGCATAAGGGGTCACCCACATGCATCGGGAATAGTCCAATACTTGGTAGAAGGAATGAAGCTACTCTACAAAAATTACCGCGTGTAAATCGGTCAAGTGGTTGCTGAGATATAAGCCTCGCAAAAGCGTCCGCACGGCCGGCCGCTCATACTCAGAAATTTCCGTTAATCTAAGGAAAGACTACGCTCGCTTCGCTCGCTCCGTAATAAGCGTTCGGGAGCTACCACCAATATTCTCCGGGGGGGGGGGGGGGATTAAACGTCCGCGAGGATTAAAGCGGAGGTCCGTCATTTTTCATGATCTAAGGCAACTGCCAACTTCATTGGACATAGATAACCTACCTAGTACTTACCTGGTTGGCTGATTTCCCTAGGAGCATGATGAACTAAGTTGACAGACATCCAAAGCACCGGGTAGGTGTTATTTGATTTTTAGAAATAAAAACCACCAATGAATTCAGTGAACATACATTCACTATAGGAATAGATAACATAAAAAGTCGGCGTTAAAGTTTGGTGTTAGAGGTACAAATACATATGATATACGATGTATGATACGTTCAACTGTTCATGAAGCTTTAAAAAATGGCATCACTTCAATGATTTTCCGACATTGCCTGATACTGATAATTCCCAGCCGAGTGATTAAGAATCGACCATCCAACTAATTTGACAACACGAACGTTTCCAGTCAAAGGTAACAATGACACATAATTTGATAGTGATGTTTCCCCGTTACAACCGCGCAATCTATAGTGAACATTCGGAATGACGCACCACTCTGGCTCGTGACAAACTGTCAGCCGCATGTAAATTAAACTCAAACGGTAATGGCTTGACCTGCACGCGACATCCTTCTGTTCGATGCAGTCAACATTGCACCTACTTACGAGTACACCATGAGGATGGTTATAATTGATGTGTCCCCAAAAGTTACACGTAGTCTAGGCTAGGGTGACAGGTAGGATAAGGGTGACAGGTAGGACGGGTATATAATGCATTAACCCTCGCCGGCCGAGGGGGGGGGGGCGGGTGCCGCCCCCCCCCATAGGGTTTTTTCGCGATAGCTCCGAACACGCTGGCGATAGAGAGCTGAAACTTGGCATACCTGACCTTTGATCCAAGCCGCATCTTTTGACACCAACCGCATTTTTGGGTCAGGTCAGGTCACTGACCTATGACGTCATAAGTGAACCTCTGCACGGTCTTCAGATGTCGCAACTTCGCAACGCCCTCACTGCCAGAGGAGATGTCACAGGGAAATGAAACTTGCAGGATCTAGTATCCATTATGAGTCTCACAACTTGTATATCTCGGATTTTTCCTAAAGGTCATATGAGGTCAGGTCATTTTCGTGACCTCACCATTATAAGTCAATGGGGAAAAATTCAAACTGCTATTCTGGCGCCGGGAACGATCTCCAACTATCTCAAGCACACAGAATCGTGATTTGATGCACTCCTTGCAAGGTTAGATGCGTCACTTTTGCAATGTTGACCTTCCGTGACGTCATTTATGACGTCATCAAGGTCATATTAGTTTTTCGTCAATAACTCCCGATCAAATTGAGCTAGCGAGTCGGGAAAGCCACCAATGGACTCAGGAAGACCTGCCGAATCGAATGATATGCGACATGACCTCTTTCGACCAACTTCGTGACCTGGGGGTGCTGACCTGACCTTGACCTGAGGTCAACACCCTAAGTTGACCTGACCCGAACAAAAAGTATATCATTCGACGCGCCTGAGCAAGGCGAACACGATGCTGCCAAAATCGCGGCTCTGCGGCCGTTTTTTGCGAAGTTATTCACCAAAAACTGAACCGTACTCTGGGGCACTTGACCTGACCTCAGAGGTCACCGGTTGACCTAGGACCTTAAAATCGGGTACCAATCTCTGCGTCTCGTAACGGCGCACACGCTCGTTTTTTCCGCGACGCGCTAGCTCCACCAGGGGCGAAGCGGCGAGGGGGGTCGTACCCGCCCCGCCCCCCCCTCGGCCGGCGCGTATGTAGAAAACCATTAGGTCCGGCGAGGGTTAAGATGAGATACAATTACAGAATAAGCTACGCATACTCGTACCTATAGATAGGCAGTTGCATGTAACAGCGTTGTTGACCTTTTTCCATCTGACGGAGCGATTGAAAGTGATTGTACCTGACGGAGCGACTGAGAGCGATTTCCCTGACGGAGTGTCCTCACCCTTCTGTTGCAGAAAACGGTCACACGCCGGGGGAGAATGGCACCGTGGAGAACGGGTTTGCGGACGGCTCGGGCCGCGTGCCGGCCAGCGGCCAGTCGGCCGACCAGCCGGACTCCTCGAGCACGGTGGTGAAGCCGGAGAGCCCGGCCGTGCCGCTGGTCCAGGCGCCGGCCGAACTGCAGCCCGTCAAACTGCAGGGTGAGGGGGCAGATAACGTTAGATCGTCCAAGGGCTTCCTCACGCTTCAAGCGGTTCCGTATCTGCATCTTGTTCTGATTAAGGAAGTTATTGGCGAAAGACTGTCTTCCTGATCTGTTATGAGGTCACATAATGTCACTATAAGTAGGGTAAGGTGCCTAATTAGCGACCCTTTCCGATTTGCGACCTACCTCCCTACAGAAAAAACTGGCAGAAGAAAACGGGGTAAAAACATCGTCAAAAGGTCAGCCATACTTTGGTTATCAAATTAAATTATTTTCCGGTCGTCGATGTTTCTGGTGGGACGTTTCAGGCGAGTTTAAATAAAAATGATGAGTTTCTTATCCAAAACGTGTGTGTTTGGGCCCTCTCTGATGAAAAGCGATGCACATTAGGATGATGCACCTTTTTATTCTGAATGGACATTCCTTTTTCAATTGATTGCCGTTTTTCCATAGTGAATCGCTTAACTGTGCACAGCATGGCGGTTAAAAATGTGTCGCAAGTCGCAACTCATATAACTATTCTATTTGCGTCGGTTTGCGGGTTTTTTGAAGTGCTCAGTTTTTTTACTTTTGCAAATACCAAGCAAGTACCAAGTACTTATGCAAATACCAAGCAAGTACCAAGTACTTTGGCAAGTACCAAGTACTTTTGCAAGTACCAAGCAAGTACCAAGTACTTTTGCAAGTTCAGCAAGTTTTTCGCGAATATCGAAGCTTTTAGACGTCCGATCATCACGGGACGAACACCAATCGTTCCCAAATTTTCTCCTTAATTATTTTATGGCCAACGCGACGCGTAGCGAGCCAAGATATCTTGTATTTCCTATTTGTGCCTGACATGGTCGCAAATAGCTCAAGAAGGGAAAGAAAGGGGAAAAGAGAGAAATGAAAATGAGGTGTTGCTGAAGCTTGCAATGTGCGGCAGGGGATGCCAAATGTCGTCACCGACTGCAAGGGTGCCGAATTTAGCGCGGACCTCGAATATCATACGAGATAGCCCGCAAAATTTACACGGGTTTCCGCCTTCTTTCCGCCTTCGGTGCATAACGTGATCAGTTTTTACATTCGTAAATGTGTTGGATAAATGTTCTTGTTCAAGTGATTGAGTGCTTTGCGTATAGGTTACCTTTTTGAGATCATATTTCATCTTTTCAGGCGTCGCATTTTTTGCCATTTTTAATATGGGGAAACCCATAGACTTATTAGCGACCCTCCCCGGTCGCTAATCGGGAAGAGTTCCCTATTAGCGTTTTTTGCAATGGTTTGCCAAAATGCTCACTACAAATAAGTTAGTGAACATTGGGGCAGAAAATGACTATATTTTAATAGAAAAATGAACGATCATTCCGAAAATCAAGCCAGTAATACAGTGGCACCCTTAGAGCGTGAGCAATGACTGTTCAAATGAAGGTGGTCGCTAATTAGGCACCTTACCCTACGACCATATCTGCATGTCATTTACCGCCTTTTTAAAATCCCGATCTAAACAAAAATGTAAAAGAATATCTAACAGTTTTCATTTAACGCTGCATTTTGCATCAAGTAGCCCCCACCGATAGCAAATAAACCTTACCGTGTTGAAATCTCTTTAAAAACAAATTTGACCGTGTTCGATATTTTCTGCAGCCAATGGTTCGTCAGCAGTGGCATTTGAAATACCGTTGGAGCCGGGCGAGAGTCTCATACAGCGACACCCACCGAAGCGGTTCACGCGGCTGGAGGACAATCAGCTGACGCTGGAGACCTTCCAAGGAAAACACGCCGGCGCCGCCGAACGACGAAACCAGGTTGGGAAGTCCATAAATGGTGCACGCTTCGGTAGACCCGAATTATTTCTGAGTCAGCGTGTTTATTGTACTAGTGTGTTAGCATTTTTAAGCTGGGCTTGGGTGTTTTCGCTCTAAGATGTTTACATGAGAGGCGGCACTTACCACTCACAATGGAAAAACCGGCATATGTAGAAATCTTTCATGGCTGGTTGCGGTAAACTTTACCATAATAACCTTGCGCACGAAATACTAGAGGAAGTTTTTATTCCAGCTAGCATATGCTGCTTATCCTGCATTTGTATAAAGACTCGATTCCGATTTATCCTTGTATGGGCGTCAGGCGACGCAATCTGGTTGTGGTCGATCGGATCTCTTGTGTCCAGATTCATTACATTACATATACGTTGTATAATGTACACTGTACAGAGTAATACAGTGCGCAGGGCGTCCTGAGTGGACAGAAGCCCCAGCAGACAGCAAGTCACACATTTAGGCAATCATTTGGACTCAATTGCAGAGTCTGATTATCATATAGTTGAGCGAATCATCGAACAAAAAAAACATGCTGTTTACAGCACGCTATCCAAAGCAGTAACATGAATGCAATTTTAAGAGGCAACAATAACATTGCAACTGCCGTTTGGCTCACATATCCAGAGCCTTTAAAATGCTCACAAAAATGGGTGGATCGTGCCTCTTGACAAAATTTCATGAGTCAGCCTCATCCGATATGAGTAAAAGGCGTACCATACTTAATGAAGTAGTGTGAAACAATTTAAAGTTTGGAAATAGCCGAGTTTGACCGATAATTGACCGATGCCCTTGAACTAGACTGTCTATGATCGGATGGGTCGATCGCAATGGCGCCATCTCATTGGCTGTTGGGTTAGTGACGTAACAAGACCGTCGATATCGCGCGCCAGCACCAGTGTTTTGCCAGGCTGTCCGATGTCGTTCGCCTCCGCGCCCACCGCGTTTTAAGTGCTCGTCGTGTTCACCTGGCCCAATTTGTGCCGCTTCGTCGGCGGCACCGCCATCGCCCCAAACGGCGCTGACAACGAGCGCCCGTCACGCCAGCCACCCGCTGATCTGTCCCGTCCCCTGTGTGCTCGACAGCTGCTCAACAAGCGCGTGCAGAGCGCGCGCGTGCGAAACCTGCGCAGCGCCGGCCGCGCCAAGTCCAGGACCACCATGCGGTCGGATGACGAGCCGGTGAGAGACGATGAGAAGGTAACTGGCGTACCACAGTACTGGGATAGGCGGTACGACGTGGTATGGAATAGGGAGGAATGATGGAAAGAGAAGTGTATTAAATGGAAAAGGATGAAAAGAAGGGGGAGTGATGAATCTGCGTAGTGTAAGTGGAGGGCACTATGGCAACATCGAACACTCATCGCTTTGTGTTTCTTTAGACAAATGTCTTACTTCACCTCTCATTCTTATGAAGTAAGACTTAAACCGAACATCTCTCCTCCATAGTTCCAACTCATCTCACTTTATTCAATTATTCACCAGTATAACGCCTTTTGTGGCGACTAACGGAGCGAGCGAGAGGGTGGGCCTTGCACGTGCGAAATTGCGAGGGGGTACCTCCAGCTGACTTGTGCACGGCACCTTACTAACCGGTCTCTAGCGATGTGCCAAATTTGAGCACAATCGGCCCAGCCGTTCTCGAGATCTGGAAGCGGCACCCTGCACGTGCGCACGTGCAAAATGGGTCCCAACTGACTTGTGCACGGCACCCTACTAACTGGTCCCTAACCGTGTACCAAATTTGAGCGCAATCGGTCCAGCCGTTCTCGAGATCTGGAATCGACCCCTGCACGTGCGCACGTGCAGCAGCACCCCAACTCTGGCACATGGATATGCATTGCCTAGTGGGTGCCTACCTACATGCCAACTTTCAGCGCAATCGGCCCAGTAGTTACCGAGATATTGCAACAATTACAAAAGTGACACCTCTTCGTTTTGCACGTGGCACGTGCATAAGGGGTCACCCACATGCATCGGGAATAGTTCAATACTTGGTAGAAGGAATGAAGCTACCCTACAAAAATTACCGCATGTAAATCGGTCAAGTGGTTGCTGAGATATAAGCTTCGCAAAAGCGTGACCACGGCCGGCCGGCCGGCCGGCCGGCCGCTCATACTCAGAAATTTCCGTTAATCTAAGGAAAGACTACGCTCGCTTCGCTCGCTCCGTAATCATTGCAAATGCTAATATTTTTTTTTTTTTTGCTATCGGGTGAAAAGGTACCTACTTGAAAAGTTTGCAAATCGTAAGGAAACTCTTCACCGCCAATGAACTGCTTACCACCACATGACGCCTGTGGTTGGTTGGACTATTTCAGATCGAGGGCGGTGTGGAAGACCGCGAACAGAGCTCCGAAATGGTGGCATAAATCGCCCTCCACACAGACAATTGTATGGAGGGCTGCTCCACACCAAACGGAGGGCTGCTGTCCACTCCGTCGCTGAAAGCCATCAGGCGCGCTCTAATAGCGAAGAAATACTCCGTACAGCATACGTACTGCTCCCGCACAAGCGATGAACTCATCCGTCCCTATGGCCAGACTGGGCCGCATCACTCCAGTGGCGTCGCTCGGGGTCGCGTGCAGTGCTGAACTGCTACTGAACTGACATCGAGACTGAGCAGCTTGCGTGACCTCCACCGCTCCCCTGTCCAATGTAGTAATACTGGACACGGGACATCTGGACAAATCACACGGG
Organism: Amphibalanus amphitrite; assembly: GCF_019059575.1. Taxonomy (NCBI): domain Eukaryota; kingdom Metazoa; phylum Arthropoda; class Thecostraca; order Balanomorpha; family Balanidae; genus Amphibalanus; species Amphibalanus amphitrite. The sequence goes on from NW_024883302.1 coordinate 57,792, forward strand.
ATGTGAGAATTTCGTGATTACAAGAAGTGAACGATAACGAACTTGCTGATCCTGGAAGCGGAACGGCAACTGAGGTACTGTGTGTACGGACATCGATGTGAAGATAATCTGCAGCAGCACAATCGGTATCCGCTGTTTGGTGGGACGACTGTTTGTTAGTAAGAATGTGGTTCCTTCCGTGGTTTATGCAGGGTTCATGTCTGTGGAGGTTTTGGGCACTGCTGCAAGGTGTGAGAAACACGGTGAAGCTATCAACATGATCGTTAATGGCGAGATTTGTATTATATTTTTTCTTTCCTCCCATGTCTTGCAATTTTGCGTAGCTGTTACAATCACTAACTAATGCAATATGCATCGATGCGCCTTTAAGCTTCCCCGGTATCGTCGCGAATAGTTTCAAAACGGTGCATAGCGATAGCCAGAACATCAACAAGTTTAGCTGAAGAAGAGGGAGGAGCGCAGGCCTAAAACAATTAAACGCCAAACGGCGATGACACGTAGTAAACAAGGGCATTCTGCAAGAGCCGGCTACACCAACTGAATTTTTGCAATTGATCACGTGTATACTAACATTGCACTCAGGATGCAGGTCATTGTTCATCGAATGTATATTTTCCAATACACTGGTTGGTCCATGATTGTCGACAATGACAGACATCATAGATGTTGGAAGACGCGCGTAATGTCGACCTTCGTAAATGTTTGTTGAATTTCATCATGAACATCTCAGATATCAACCATTTCCACACAAATACTGAAACGCATTCTATTTCAGTCGTCTGAAATCAGAAGCGGGCGCCATTGGACGGCTGATCTGGTGATTGACGTGGCCGGCCAGTGTATATCCTCTATCGGACGCCCGTTGTATACACAGCTGGGAGGCCTGTGCCCGTCCAGCGTTCCCCGGAGGTCACGGAACCAGCCGGTCGGTGGCGCAACAGTTCCGCATTCGGCGCCGGTCGGAGCGCACGTGTCGTCTGTGCGTGGTGGTGGAGGCGTCTAAAGGGACATCAGGGCTCTGCCTTCCACCTGTGTGATACTTGACTTCTTCGACTCCGAGGACTGCATATTCAAACGCTGGTTCAGAACTTCAAACATGCGGAGGTTGTTAGTGATCTACTTGGCGGCTTTCCTTGACTGTAGTCGAGCGCGGCCATCGTCAGATTTTGTTTCCTGGCGAGCTTCCTACTTCAATAAATCTGCCTGGCGGGGTTCAGGTGTCCCCGGTGAAGTTCCACATTCATCTGGAGTCGCAATCAAGGTTACGAGGAATGACCTTGGATGAGATACAACCACCAGAAAGTGATGAAGACCCGGAAGGACACTCAAGTAGCGAAACAAGCGCACTGGTGTTTAGTCCATCTTCTGACGAAGCATCCGACCATTCAGAAGAAGAACAAGACGACCGTTTTCGACCAGAGACCCACAGTTCTAGCCTTGACCTAGTGGAAACATCTCTACCTGATCATGGTGATTGGTCTTCAGTTCACCCGACTGAGCAGCATGAAGAGACACTCCACAACGTGCCCGATGCTGACAGAACTGTTGAACCAGGCCTTCCGCGTGTTGTCCCATCGGATCGCCATAGGCATTCAGACAGTCGCCTGCCCACTCACCCAGCGAGCCTTGCAGCGGGAGTGGCTGTCCGGACGGGGGCGGGCCGGGCTCTCACCGCCGGCAGTGTCATCTTCCCGGACTCGTTCGGCGCGGACACCAGAGCGGTGCAGCCGCTGCCCTCCTGTGACGGGAGGACGGTGTCTGCCACCGACCCCGTGACCGGTCGGTGTCGGATGCTGGCGCTGGCCGGGGACTGCCCCGACGGACACCTGTTCCTGCTCTCGCCGGAGGGCACAGACGCCGGCTGTCGGCCGCTGCCCTGTCCCGAGGACCAGCTGATGGTCGGAGACGAGTGTCTGTCCGCGGAGGACCCCACCGCCTGTCCGCCCGGCAGGGTTCTTGTGCGGGACGAGCGCGGCCGGGGTCGGTGCGACTGTGGCGCGGGCCGGGTGCTCTGGCCGGCGGACGGCCGCTGCTACCCGGCGCTCAGCCAGGGGCCGTGCCCGGTGGGCCAGTACCTGACGGCGCCGCTGGACGAGTCCCGGCCGCGCTGCGCCGACAACCCGTGCGTGCTGGACGGCAGCTGGCTGCTGCTGCAGCCGCCGGCCGTCGGCTGCTTCCAGCTGCTCAGTCCCGCGGACGGCTGCGAGTCGCAGCAGATGCTGACGCTCCGCGACGGACAGCTGGTCTGCGACCCGGGCTCGCTCACACTGCGGAGCATCTTCGACCTGCCCAGTGTCCGGTGCGGCGAAAACGAACTGATGGATTACGGCGGCCGGTGCAGGGACCCGCTCAGGCACGGGTTCAGACAATAGTGGCGTCCGCATATCGGATTGCGGTGCGAACCACATGCAGTACCTGCTTCGTGGAGTGCGGTGATGTGTTTGCGGTGCAGGGATCAGATGAGAATCGATACACTGCATGATGGTATGAACTGTAAAATGTACGCTGATCTGTACATAATCCTCTGCCACGCAAGCTGACATGAATTTAGATATCTGTTTTGCCTCTCCGTCTCTAGCCGGCAACATTCTCAATGCCTGGGAAGTCCAACGTAGAAGGCATGCCGGGGAAGTATCGCCACAGCTCATCTGATAAAAATAACTCATCACTTTGCTGTCAGCTGTGCAATCAGTCGAAGAGCCTGCCTACAGTCCGCACACCTCACTAGGATTAGCCACACAGGCTTAAAAATACACGCGAGCTGTAGGCATAATGTATATGACCGAGACTGGGGAAAATCCTGTGGCTAAGAAAGCATCTTTATTCTTTTCGTTTATTATTTTCCACCAAGTGGAGGCGTTAAATATGGTCTGATCAGATTACACGACCCGCTCGGCGCTGATGATGAAGTGAATTTAATTTCATTCATTTTCTCGGCTCAGCTCAGCGCCTTCATCATCTCTAATATCTTCGTATAATAGGGCTGCAGCTCGGTGTAGATGCCGGGCTTCCCGACGGCGCCGCAGACGTCACTGCCGGTGGCCACGATGCCCACCACCTGCCACGAGCCGTCTGCTGCCGGGCACACCAGGCCGCCGCCCGAGTCGCCGCTGCACGAGTCCACGCCGCCGGCCACGAACCCGGCGCACACCATCTTCTCGGGCACGAACTGCGGCCCGTACACCTCCAGCGCGCTGCAGTAGTCGTCCGAGACGATGGGCACCTGGGCGCCGCGCAGCCGGGACGGCGTGGTCCGTGTGCCTGGCACCGTGATGCCCCAGCCGGAGATGACACAGGGGGTGCCGGACGCCGGCGGCCGGTCCTCGGGCCGGATCAGACACGCCGGACGCACCTGAGGGAGGGGTGGGGTGTCAATGACCGACGTCAGTGCGTGCATTTGATGGCTCTAAGGTGAAAGCTAAGGGTCGGTGGTCGACCAGGCAGGGATGGGATAGAGTTCTAACGGTAACGTCGGCGGAAGCCGGTAAAGCTAAAAGTCGGTAAATATAAATTTAGGTACCTATGAATAGCTTGGTGAGACAGCATACTTAAAATCTTTGGGGCCGTGCTTACTGCTCAGCAAAGGAAAAGCCTCATTGAAATTTTATGAGACACCAATCTGTCTGGTCCACGTGAACTGGTAATTAGCTATCGAATATGTGGCTACGGCTTACATCCATGTGGACAACAGTTCACCCGTTGTTATCACAACTGATTTGATGAATCGCACGTTCGCGAACCCGCAGACCCATCGTTTTCCGTCGGCGACGCCCTCGGCTGTCTGACCTCTGCGGAGAAGGAGATGGCAGGCCGATTGGAGAGGTCCAGCAGCACCACGGCCAGGTCGCCGACCTTGGTGCCGTTCGACAGGTAGTCCGGCACGTTCAGCTTCTCCCTCACGCCGAACACCCGCTCGGTGTTCTCCTTTACGCGCAGGTCGTACTCTCCGACCACCACCTGACGAAAAACAGAATAATGTGACAACGTCCTAACCTAAGAAATAATCCATTCCATGCATAAAACGTTGTCACAAACTGCTGACATAAATACGATGCAATAAAGTGTCTTAGCCTCGCGTTATCGTGACATCCAAGCTAATGACCTTTATATAAGAAGACACTTGTAAAACGATTCAGTCCGCAGATGGCCGTCTAGGGCAAATTCATCCACTATAAGACAAAAATAATGATAATGAAGCATTATCCATGCTAATATGTGAGCAGTGGGCACTGGGCACCCATGCTAACCAGAGACCAGGGCCTCGTTTCATAAAGCAAGTCCGTAACTTACGTCGGTTTTTGGTCTTGTATTGCAAGTGCATTTGAAGCGATTAAGTTATTTCCCCCTCGCCTTTCTGTTCTTGCTTAAAATATAAAAAAAAAAATTCAACAATTCAAACTATCGTCATCGCTTCACATGCACTTGCAATTCAAGACCAAAAACCGACGTAAGTTACGGACTTGCTTTATGAAACGAGGCCCAGGGTACATACTGCGATCAGTTTCCACCACACTGAAAACAATTTTACCCGAAGCTGGCGAATTAAGTGTTGCTCTGCGGGTGGTATATGTGTATTAACTCGCCATGTCCAGATTCTAGCTAGAGGGTAAGCAGACTTGCCTGCCTTATTACCCGTAAATATGCACCGTACCCACAGTCTGCAGTAAAGGAGCTACTCAGCACCGGATATTGTCCCCGCGGGTGTCGAGTCATTGGCATAGCCCTCACTGAAAGAGTTGGAACTACTCGAGATATCGTAAACGCGTATCCGTGGATGGCGAACCTTTACATAACCTGCCCTGAAGGAGTTGGATCTACTGGCACAACTAGGTGGCGTTGTCTCATACAGTTTTGAATTACAACAATTTTTTAACTTTTTTTTTTGCACCAATGATATATTGGACATTGTTTGGCGGTTTCAAGTGGGGGCGAAAGTACAATTGTTAGGGTGCATCTTTAAAACCTCTGCAATATTCATCACGGGGCGATTGGCAACACCTTTTCTTCCGAAACTACCAAGTGAGACCATTTTGATTCTTATATAGGTCACGAAAGCTGTCGCGACCGCGAGACATCTTCTTGATCTCGGGGTGTCTGTACGACTACCGGTGACTGGATCATGTCGAATTTTCTATGGGAATTCGCTTTGACCGTTCCCACCGACGTGAAACTTTCTCACTGATGTTTTCTAGGTGTGAGATTGTCGTAATATAGATAATTTCCCTTAAATATGGTCAAGCGTGGAAGTTTTTTTGGCCCTCGTGATTTGGTCGGCGAAGGGTAGGCGTGGAGGGTAACCCCTTTTAGTCATACCTGCTCTGAGCGGATATAACCGCTGAGGCAGATACGGCCACACTGCAATGGGACCTTACTGTACTCCTGGGAGGGTGGTTAAAAATGGTTGCGGATAGGGGTACCCGCGAAACACCGGTTTACTCGCCGGCCCTGGGTTAAACTGTTTTCAGTGCACTGACTGCATGCGTGCCACTGCCGACCCACCTCATACTCGGAGTTGGCCTTGGTCATACAGTGAGCAGCCGTGAGCACGAACCGCTCGCTGACGATGACCCCACCGCAGTAGTGCACCCAGGAGTCCAGCTTCCTGTCGAAGGTGCGGATCTGCGCCTGCCAGGGGAACTCGCCGCGCAGCGCCGACTCGCCGCCGAAGAGCCGGTCGACCAGGGCGACCTCGGTGCGCTGCGCCTGTCGGCGGCCGCAGGTGGGGTGGCGCGGCAGCAGCAGGCGCGCCGGGTCGCCGGCGGGCCGCGTCAGCTGCAGCTGCGTCCGCAGCTCCACGGTGGCCGCCGTGCTGCGGTACAGCACGAAGTCGGCGCGCCGCACCGTCGCCAGACCGCACGCCTGGCAGCCAATGCGGCAGCGGCTGCTGTACAGCGGCCGGCCCAGAGACTTCTGGTGGTCCTGCTGAAACACCAGGCCGCGGCGTGTTAGCATTGTGGCACTGGAGCACCCTAAAGACTGAGCGTATCGTGGCGCCATGAGAAGACACGTAACGACTGAGGTGCACTTAGCCATGGTCAATTTTTTTCTTGAGATGTTGAGCGTGACCAATACAATGGTCTAACTCTACCGTCTAGTGTGACAGCGAAAGGCCGTCGAGTACTTCGTTTTAAGCTTTAAAGGGACCCTCCCACCTTCAAAAAAGTTTATGAATTGGCATGAAAGTGATGTCGCTCGGTTCAGAAAGAGCGAAGACGAATATCTACCAAATTTCACCGAAAAATATTCACCGGTTTTCAAGATATTAGACTTTTACTTTTGTTTACTTTTTTGGGATCTCCGCTGTTTCTAGCGACTTTATTTTAGAAGTGCGGCGTTTGCGGCAGATGTTGCGCGCAAATAGCATATACCAACCGCGTGCTACAAAACGTTTTAGTCAAACATTTAAAAATCGTTAAATATCTGCGCTGACGTCACACATTCAGAGGGGTATTCCTAAGCATTAGCCCCTCTGAATCAAAATGCTGCAATTTTGAAATTCAATATTTCCGATTTAAGGCATTTCTCGATGTTGTGAGTGCCGAAACCGGTAATTGTGAGCCAGGGACCCCATTTTGGCTATCTCAACTCAAATCTAATGTTAAGGTGGGAGGGTCCCTTTAAGGGGTAGTTCGATGATGCTGCTCAAAATAAGTAAGGTGCTGTCTGACGGTTTACACCGACTTAGAGTGTCTATCCAGTTGACTTTCAGCAGCTATCACCCCACCACTCTCACTGGTGCCTACCGTGACGCCGGCGAAGGGGTCGGCATCACCGCTGGTGTTGGAGTAGCTGAACACCTGACACTGGTGCGGGTGGAAGAAGCAGTAGGCGGCGCACGTCTCCAGACTGACGCCGTGGATGACCAGCTCCCAGGCGGTGATGTCCGTGCCGGCGATCGGCTGGTAGGAGCGCGCGATGTCACCGCAGTGGCTCTCGTCGGCGCCGTCAAAGCAGTCATGCCGCTGGTCGCAGACGAAGCCGAACGGCTGGCAGCTGGTGTCCGGACAGCCGGGCAGCCGCTCGGTTAGCGGGTCGCAGTCGGCCTCGCCGCAGCGCAGACAGGTGGCCCGGCGCTCGGTGCAGTGGAACAGATCGCCGCAGCAGGTCGCCGAGAAGATGTCGTGCTCGTCTCGCGGCCACAGCTCCAGGAACAGGGAGCCGCCCTGCGTGCGCCGCAGGCTGCTGTCCCTGGGACAGGCCTGGGCGCCGGCGGCGTCTGGAACGGGGCGCGACCAGCGACCGTCAGCTGTAAGCTATGACCTGGGGCAATAGCGCAATCACCATCCGGCACAAGACGCTATAGCCTGTGAAGCTGTAAATTTCCCGTGCTCAGCCGAGACGCTTGTCTGTGACGTTTACCGCCCGCTAAACGAATCGTTCGTGACATATTTACCGACCGCCTCATGATATACAAACCTGCGACGTTTACTGACCCGACCCCAGACAAGACGCTATTCTGCGACATTCACTGTCCGCCATCTGTCCTCTAGCCTCAGCACCATTCCATGCTTATCTTTGATCACGTCACGATCACGATCACGTCGCCATGCCTGGGGCCTGGGCCGGCGGTCAACCCTCCAGGCAACCGGTGGAGGGTCATCTCCAGTAGCAGCATAGCCCTCCGGTCGTTTATATCGCTGGACGACGTGCGAGACACTTCCGTCCCGAGAAAATGGGCTCATGAGCCACCATGCGACATATCAGCTGGTGGCTGACCCAACAACCCAACATAACGCAACAAAACACAATCAACCGTCCACTAGACAGGATGCTGCTCCCTTGCCAACGACCTTACGACCTTGTTAGTGATATCGCGAATTCGCGTGACCTTTTGAGAGTAAATTGATTAGGAAGAAGAAACTCCAGGTCCAGTCCAGACTTTTGGTGCCATTTTCAGCGCTCTAGCTCCACTGGACGGGCCACAATCCAGGGCTGCGGAGTCGGAGTCGGAGTCGGAGTCGGAGTCGGAGTCGACAGTTGTGACCGGAGTCGGAGTCGGAGTCGGAGTCGATTTTGGAAACCCGAGCCGGAGTCGGAGTCGGAGTCACCGAAAATCCGTCGACTCCACAGCCCTGCCACAATCTGCTGTGCAAATTTGGGGCCAGTGTCCTTTGTAGGTACAACTCTTTTGTCTAATGTGCCGCCGAATAGTTTCGGTCACGTATTTTCAACCCTAATGGCTTTGCTTTATGCAAGTATCAAACTGCAATTAAAGTTGATCCGAATCTGGGCTGAATCTTCACTGAATATGGACTGTTCTGCCGGCTGTGTACATATTGGAGCAGTCATCATACCGGCTGCAGCATTCGACATATCTATAATAAAAACGCCACAACATGGGTGTCGTTTTGTATAGGCTTGGTAGGGCCCGAGCCCTAGCAATAATTTCAGAATTTTAACATTAAACCTATGGCGGTGCATGGTAAGAATGGCTTTGGTATTCCGAAATTAACCATTAGAGCCCTACCAATAAATTTCGTAAAGTGACGCCCGTGCGCCACAAAATAAATAATGCATCATATCGATCATGACGAAAGCATCGAATATTTCTGCGAATGTGTGTACATGTAGGCAGACAACACCTAAGTGGAAAAGGTAGGTACCTATAGAATATAGATAGATAATAATACAGCTGACAGTGACAACTAATAGGAAAGTACTCAAGTAACCTATATTCCCAGGTGCACACCGCCAGGTAAACGCACCTCGTCCTCTCACATTACGCACCTCGTCCACTTACATTACACACCTCGTCCTCTCACATTACGCACCTCCTCCTCTCACATTACGCACCTCGCCCTCTCACATTACGCACCTCGTCCTCTCACATTACACACCTCATCCTCTCACATTACGCACCTCGTCCACTAATATTACGCACCTCGTCCACTTACACTGGACCAGGCCGGCGGCGGTGTAGAGCAGCGCTACCCACCGAAGGCACACGCCATCCATCCTCCACGGCACTGGCATCGGTGGCCCACTGCGACCCGACTGCGGCGCCCCGCGCCGCTGACGCCTGCCGACGGCGCACTCTGCGCCAGAGCGACAGGTTTGTGGCCAAAAATGATGGACGTAGTGGGTAGTGGCGGATTCAGGGACAGCAGCCGTTGGATGCGTTATAGCTTACCCAAATCGTGATCGATGAAAATTTGTCGTTTCTTTTGCATTTCAAAAAGCAATTATATACGAAAAGCTTGCATTTAAGTTGATAAGAAGCTACTACTCACACCGAAGCCCCAGTGAGCTATTCCCAGGACAGGACTATGATTTCTTATTATGGAATATGAAGTTGGTATGTATAAAGGCCGCTCACACACTCCAAAGCTGCCTATCTGGATCGAACAACAGCGTTTATAGGAACGTTAATGTATCTTGTCTTCGCCAAACGTGAGTTGTCCGTTCTATCACGCGATAGGATTAAATACCAGCTGCTACGGGAAATTCCAGATATGATCCGTCCACCGGACCACGGCAATGACGTGCTATAGGCATGACGTAGTCGCTTCGGAGAATAAAGTAGGGAAATATTTGTAATGGGTGAATAGGGCTGGTAAAAAAGCAAATTGCGTCCCCAACCAAAAAATGAGAGCGAAAAATGACCCCGACCTTTTTACGATTCATGTATGCAGGCTGCATGCAACTACGATACGCGTTTCATTAGGTTTCATTTCTATATTATTTTTTTTACGAGCAGTCATATGTACTAAATTGCTTATCAGACTCGCGCTTCGAAATCTCCAGTTTGTTAATTAAATGTCACGGCATCACTCGGTCACCGGGTAGCGAACAGACGAAGAACCCGGAAAGGGTAGGGGGCGCTACGATCGTCGAATAGATGCAATAGGTGTCGCTATTGTATCGGTAGCTCACAACGACGACGGCTAGAAACTATCGACCCCGCATGTTATACCCCGGTTCCGAATCTAGTCGTTTGTCTAGTCGTATAGCTGGCTACAACTGGTCGTCAATCAACCCCGCTTGAAATAGCACAGCCGACAGCGGGGTCGGTGTCTAAGCGTCTGTTAGTATGTGTTTGATCATCTAGTTTGATCTAGTTTTCGTTAGCAACTGTCGACGGTAGTTTTGCTGTTAAGGAAGTGAGTTGTGGCTACTAATTGTTCATAACCACGTTGTAGGTATGTATTAGGTATAGGGGCTTTTTATGTCCTTGTTAAAGGGGATATACGTTGTGGATTCAATGATATCTTTTACTTGCGTTTAGTTTCTGCTTTATTTGAAAGTTATTTATTACTGTTACTAAATGTGGTAATTTTGACCCCGGGTACTTGAACTTTTACTGGTACTGTGTCCCCGACGACGTCAATAGGACATAACACTTTACCAGCCCTGATGGGTGATTGTGGTACTGACTCTTAAAGGAAATAGTTCACTTTTAACATGGGGTTTTGAGCTGGAATAGCAGTTTCGTAGCTTGAGCTGAGACTAGCACAAATCAAGAGCTTTTACGGCTCAACGATCACCCTAGACGAAGATATTCCATTTCTCGTTCCGAAAAGAGTGCCTTGTAGAGGAATGCGTGCCTTGCACAGGAATGCAGCCACGTCATCGTCAGCCAATCAGCGTGCTGCTTACAGCCAATGCAGTATGCGTAGGTTTGAGCTACGCAATATGATTGGTCAATGCGTAATAAGTTTCCGCGTCAAACATTATTTTACATAGAATATAGTTCGTCCTATATTAAAATATAGAAAATAATTGTTTTTACAAAAAGGTTTTATTTTATTTCATGATTATTTTGAGCATAAAAAATCATAAAACAATAGCAAAATACTGATTTCAGGAAAGTGGACTGTTTCCTTTAACTTCGGTTAAAGGTAGTGTGCCACCTTTGAAAGATTTCCCATTTTATTTTTCCTAGGATAAGAAGCTTCTGTTTTTAATGACGATCGGAAAGCAAAAACTTGGAGTTTCAACGGAAGCCGACATCATTTTTCTCCAAAAATATCACACTTTCGTGCCTGAAATATGATAACTTTTTTTGCTATTAAGCATTTTCCCGAAGAAGTGAAAGGGGGCATCTTACCCCACAGGGTGGGAAAGACGCCCCCTGGCGTTGGGGAAGATGCCCCCCTGCACCATAAGTGACATAAATGGGCACGTGAATCGCCTGAACGGATCAGTAGTCCCTTCGAGCCTGCAGTAGACACCAAACGTCATCGTAAGGGCCCTCAAAAGTAGTCGTAAGGGGCCTCAGAGGTCATCGTTAGGACCATCATAGTCCAACGCGGCCAAACAAGCCTCCGTGGTGGCGTTCGGAGACCACTGTGGGGCCCTTATAGGTCTTCATGATGTTTGAGGGCCCTCGAGCCCATCGTGGGGACCTCAGATGCCAGCGCGGACCGTGGAGCCAACGTGGGAGCCCTCAAAGGATGTCGTGAAGGGCTCTGGAGCCAATAATGGGGCCCACAGAGGCCGTCGTGAGGGCTCTCAGAGTCAGATGCCGCCCAAAAAGTCGCTGTGTGGGCCGAGAGACAGGCATGGGGAGCACCCGACCGTACTGGACTCTCAATAGTCCCAGATCGGCTTTTGTCTCTCATCACAAGTATGTAATAAATGATTTGACGGGCTGCTTGAAGGACAGCCTACGGATTTAGGGGGGCGTCTTTCCCCATCAGGACAGGGGGCATCTTACCCCAAGGTACAGAATTAACATTAAATCAGTACAATTTGTTAGCCATAAAACTACACCCTGAAACAAACTGTTTGGGACACAGTACACGCATGTTAATGTATCACGACCATAGCAAGGAACATAAAAATTATTTACATTCTTTGATATTCACAATGTTTTGACACCAAAATATTTTTCGAAATCAGCAAATAAAAAACATGCAATCACCAGTCAGCCGTTGCCAAACTGAGCTTCGCAAATTTTTGTGCAGTTAGCAAGGCAGGCTTCCGCTTTACGCTAAGAACATTAATTTCCAGGTTCGATTCTTTGTTTCGCCGCTAGAGGGGGTGGGCGTCTTTCCCACCCTGGGCATCTTACCCCACTCTCCCCTATGACACCATTTCACCACACGCAAGTGGCAGAAATGACAATGATCAGCTGACGCATTTTTCTTGGCCGAAGTCAGAGCGCGCGGCCCGACGCACCACCACCGCACCACAAAGTATGAGCAGAAGCCGCGCCCAAAGCCAGGGCCCCGGTAACGTGAGGTAGCCGAGTCGGGGCAGCGTGCGCTGACCCAAGCCGGGGCCGCAGCTTTGGGCGCGGTTTACCGCATCCCCGCAGGCAGCCCCGGGCTATCACATGACACCGGGAGGACGCGCGGCCCCGGCTTGGGTCAGCGCACGCTGCCCCGACTCGGCTACCTCACGTTACCGGGGCCCTGGCTTTGGGCGCGGTCTACCGCACCAACTAACAGGCGTGTTCGAAACCGCAGGAGATGATGATGAACGGGTTTATCGAAACTTGATTGGATGAGCATGTCGGTAATAGCGATGTCAGTGTGTGCATTTATTGTTCATAGTGGTGTGAAATGTGGTTGGGGTACGACCGACAACCCGTCGGGGCGAATTTCGCACTGGGGTACTCAAAATATGAAGAATTTAAGACGTTTCCATGAGTTTTGAAGGTATGGATAAGTTCTAAAAATCCGGTTCTCCTTATCTGGGCCATTAACTCCATACGGTCCAGGAAAGCTGGCACACTACCTTTAAAGCAGCCCAGGTCATGGCTATCTGGCAGCACGCCCGATATCCCCAGCAGGTATTGGGGGCTTTCACCGCTACTGCCATGGGCTCAAAAACTACTTTCCAAACACTTCAATGAATGTCAAATTCTGAATCAACACCGTAAGCTATCCTACGATGTTGTAAAACGTACAAAAGCCAACCGAGGGCACCAAAGCTCGATGACCTTGACACCCACCATAATCAATGGCACAAACATCATTTGACATATCGGCATGTGCCTCATCAAGCTCATTGCCTGCATCTCAGACGCAATTTATACTTTTAAACAAATCAATTATGACTGAACTTAATCGCATGCTTTTAACATTTGAATGATAGCGCGTCTGTGTCGTAACAAGGAACAGCGTTGAAAAATGGAGCGTGGGACAAATTAATCATCTCCCGTAGGTAATAGTTGGCAAGGCAAGAGGAGAAACAAGGATATGTAAGGCGATCAAAACCATCCACAAATTTTAACCTGGCCGGGCCCGGGGGTCAACCCCAACCACCGCAGCCCGGGGGGGGGGGAGGGACAACATATACCCCCTGTCTAACTCCGTAAAAGAGGAACTATCGGAAACAAATATGGTACCGAACGAAAGGCCTCAACGAGGCGATTCTGAAACATCTAACGTTTTTGACTTCACGCTAATTTTGAAGGCCAGAGATCAAGGAGAGGCAAAAACCGGGACATGTGTACCTAGTGAGCTCAAACTAAGTGTTCCAAAGGACGGCCGGATGTATGAAACAGGTTGAAATGGATGGGAAACGACAGAAGATAATCTGAGGCATCCGATGGTGTGCTTCAACATCGAGGTCAAATTCAACGTAATGCTCAAAATTGACCTCAAACTTTGCACTTTTTTGTATAGCTTGTACAGTGTACACTACTTTCCAAAATGTTTTGAAATATTTTGAAGGTTATCAGGCACCTAGTTGTGGTTTATATTACGACACAAGGCTTCCCAAAGGTCAAAGTCGGGACATAGTCTCCCTGCTAGAGGCTATTTCACTGATTCATATCAGCCATAATAATTCAGCCCTTTTTGCTATCCTGACGCTCTAAATGAATGCCTAGGGCAAAATGGATGCCAGATTCGTGATTAGCGGCTACGAATACATCTTATGACACCATTCATATGTCAAGGTCAATCAAAGGCCATTCCAGGTGACGTGAGGTGAGGTCAACATAAAACTTGACCTTTTCTAAACAAATTACATGTCAATCCGATTGACATGTCAAATCGATTGACTCAATCGACGCGCCTTGACAAGACGAATGCGTTGGTACCATGGTCTTAGCTCTAGGGCCATTTTAATTGAAGTTATTTGCGAAAAACTGAAATCCTAGCTCGGGGTCGTTAACCTGACCTCTGACCTCAGGTCGCCAAAATAACTTTTGTATTTTTATCTAAGTCATATGCTACACAACCGTGTTCGAAATTTGTCTTTATCTCTAAAACTCTATTTTTGGCAGCTGTTTGAAGTTTACGTCTGTTACGTCGAAATTTGCCGCGCAAGGGTCCAGGAAACTCGGCTCTGTGATATCATCAAGAGGGCTGCCGGCTGGCCGGTCCAAAATTCTTACTCAAGGAGACGTGAAATGGGGAAAAGGGACTAAACGTCTGGCGCTTCTTTCACAAAGCGCTCGGGAGCTGCCGCAAATATTCGTGAGGGGAGGGAGGGGGGGGGGGGGGGTAAATATTGTCCCACCGGGCCCGCGCGGGTTAATTAGCCCGCATTCATTGTGAACTGCAGCGGCCGCCCAGCTGTCCGCACCAGTCAGTGACGTCATCCGGGAGCCGTAGGGAAGTGTAGAGTCGGTCTGGTTGCATGTCCTTGCCGGACTTCCTCGCAGTGCAATGCATTCGCGGTGTTGTGGGGACCGGGGACCCGTGTTAGCCGCGAGTCCGACGTTCGGAACCGGTTCTAACTCTGCAGATGAGCAGGCCTGATACGGGGACGAGAGCCACGGTGACGAATGCACCGACACTGTGGTTGAAAGTCACCTCTTATGCGGCCAAAACAAATATTTGGTCCTGCTTGAAACTTCTTTGACTTGGAGCCGTCTGACTTGACGTGCCTGACACCCCAAATTGTGCAGTTTGCTTCTTGAAAATGAGCCTATACTTTCAGGAAAAGGAATTAAAGAATGTATCACGAATTGTGACGGGCCTAGCAATCCGGATAAAAATTGTCAACCAGTCATTCATGAACTTGCAGACAGGGCAAAACGATGACGTCATTCAAGACGCACCCCGTGAAGTAAGCCCCAGCATCCCCATAGCATCAGAATGGCTTCCACGAACGCCACGAAACACAATAATGTATATTCTCTCCAGCGTCGAATGCAAAGCTGCTCTTCAGGCATTGCAACGCCCGAGGGCGTCTATTTCACTCGAAGGTCATTTCTGATGCAAGACGTTTGAACAAGAGCACTGACTGAAAAGCCCGTGGGAGCTTGCAACTCTCATCAAAAGCTACTGGGAGTCTTGGGCTGCTGCCAATGACGCAGGGGCGTTTATCGTAATAGTGAGCCGGGCCCAATCTACATAGTGGGAGACGAATCATGTAAATTTATCCCGAGTGGCGCGGTCAGGTTCCCATATTTTCCCATGACGGTGGCCCTATAACGACGATAATAATCGATTATGGCGACGCGTGCTCTGTTTCTGAACGGTCCAGGCTGCCCCGGGGGTAGGTAAATCGTCTCCGGGTTCGGGGGATTTTGAGATACGGCGCCGCTATCACACCGCGGCGCCGGGGCACCGACCAGCCGCGGTGTCAGTGCGGGCCGCGGCCCACTCACCCCTGCGCCGGACGTCTCTCCCACCAGCCAGATTGATCCCGTGAATGGCGGGGGCAGCCGGCAGGCGGAATGGCCTTTGTGGCGATATTCCGAGTGGGAATATTGGGATTTGGAGGCCGTCCCGCCACCCGGGGCCCGCACCGCAGCTGGGGTCGCTGCAGCGCCGGTCGAAACCAGCGGTCCCCACCCGCATGCTAAAGCGAATGCATGGCTCGAAAAGTTGGCCTAAGTTTGTTTCGTCGATGCGAGAGCATGGGTGTGTATATGCGTAGACAAATACCAAAGGTAATCACGGCGGTGGCAACTAGCAAGTGATAGCTAAGAAGCCATGCGATTATCATTTGTTACTAGCAAATTGGTTATAACGTGCGCAGGATCCAGCCATCAAAATCAGATCGCACTCTGTAATTTCGCTAACGTTGGAAGAGCTGACCTGGCAATGTGACTGGTGTAACAACATCCGACTTGAGTCAGCCGTAGAATATGACAAAACTTTTTAGCTCGCACGCGTTCCGATCAGTCATGAGATCAAACTGCCACGAGGGTGGCTGGCACCAGTCCTCCTCTTTGAGACTGGTTAGCGTCCGAGAGGGGAAGAGTCCAGCGAAGGTTAACGGAACCTGGGAAAAGCGTAAACGATTAACGTTTACTTTTGCTGTTAAGTCTGCTCGGCTCCTTCAACAGATATCTTGGCACATGTTGCATGAACGAAATCTCGAGCGTGACCCCAGCTCCCCACTGTCGCATTTCGCAGCCTCCACTGCACCACTAAGCTGGCTGCCGCTCTCTGTACTGCGACGGTAGCGGCGGCTCTGACATATGTTCCGGGTGGAACGCTGATCTACATAACCCTGGCGGCCTCCGCACCTATCTGGGGCCGTCCGCCACACCACAAGTCAGATACACCGGCCGCGTGTCGGCTCCCAGATTAGAAGCCCGTCGTCTCCGTCGGCACGGAACGGTAACGCGAGATGTCACGTTCTGATGTATGGCTGATGGACTGTGCTCGGCCTCGGGGAGCCGGGATGGTTGCTTTAGGGCCGTCGGCGAGCGACGACCCTCGTTGGTAACCAGTGGGCAGGGCCGTGAAACGCCACCGAGCCGCTGCGGCCCCGTCTTAGTGCCCCACGGCGCCGCCCGCTCGATAACGCCTTTATCTAGCGGTCAGTTTTTCTCTCAAATCGTCGTCCGCAGTGTCTCAGCGAACGTTCCCCAATGACCGTAGTTATGGCTCGGAAGACATGACAAATTGGCCACAGCTCACTAGCAGAAATAGACAGTTCATGTTCGGACAATAAAGCGGCGACTGGACGGCGACCCTAACCCCGAGCAAATGTGTCATCGTCGCCGGTATTTTAACGGAACGGTCTCCACACACAACTGCCTTGAGACTGGCTGTTTGGGACATACTGGATGCATTCGTCTTGTGGTTAATAGCCCATACGAGATTTAAGTAACAGCTTTGTCTTAAAACACGAAACAAATTATGGAAGAACCCCTTTCAGCGCATTATCACTATTAGCATCTGAAAAGGAATGTAAAAATTACAAATGCTTTCACTGTTATATGCTTAGGCCTTCCGGGGGGAGGCTACAACCTCACCAACATGTGCATTATGTCGCTTTCTTACGCCTGCGTAACGGCTTGACTGCTCTTGTTTTATCTCTGCTGCTAATTATTAGTTACCCATTGTCCTGCAGGGACCATTCTGGCCTAAGAGTTAGGCATATACAATGCGATTATATTGTCGTTCGCTTGAGCGCCATATAAACCATTTTCATTCCCTGCATAAGGTTTTTTGGTTTAGCGAGAATCCTTTTTCTTTTTATACATCGTAGCACTTTCATCTTCCTCGAACCGCGCCGCTTCCCCGTTTGGAGATTGCCATTTTATTCAGCGGTCAGCTATGCAGAGCCGCCTGAAAGCGGTCGGCCGGCGGCCAGGAAGCCCGCCGAGCCGTGAAATGGCTGGTCTGATATTGTCCGTCCGCGAATCGCTCCGGCTCCCGCTGGGAGGCACTGCCGCACCAGCCGGGAGCCGCGCTTCCCGCACCCTCCCGCAATAGGGCCAGCCGACCGTGGAACAGACTAGAGTTGCAAAATTTCCCTACCGCACTACCGGCATGCCGGTAATTTTTCACTACCGCAGGTTTTTTCGTGGTATTTGGCATATCCTGCCGGTAGCATGCCGGTATTTTTTATTTTGCACACAAAAAAAAATTATCAGCATATGATTCAAACTTTGGACACTAAGAGGCTATTGAATTGTAATAACAGCAATCTTAGCCACTGCAAAATACATTTTGTGGTAGAAGTTCCATTGCTAAGGGTAATTGTACACATGAACCTCAGCATTTCACAGGTTTGGCTCTAATAAGAATTGTCAAGAATCTACTGTGGTCTATCAAAGGAAGAATACTCATTCATGTTGCAAAAGCACAACCAATTAGTAAGTCTAATGGTAGGTAATAGGTATAATACAATAAAATAAATTAATGTTAATGGCAACATTTCCTAGGCAAAAGGCAGAATCAAAACAACACAAAACACATTGTTTGGAAACTGGCCTTGAGTCCTGAGATGTGGTCTGAGATACTCTACAAAGAATTTGACACTGAAAATCCAGCTGAAAAGGCAGGTGCTAGGAAGCCCTGAGCCTAACTTCGGTCCCAAAATGAAATGAAAATGAATTAAACTGGCATTTTGTCTTATCTTTACAAGAAAACACAACATGCAGAGTGCAGACCAAATGAATACAAAGTGGCGCAATATGATCAGCTGATCAAGCAAATCTATGCTCTGTCCCCTAAAAAAGGATGTAAGCTGATGACGTAATATTTATTCATATGCCCTTTTGGTTGAATTACTTAAGAGAAGTGGATCTTCTTGTAGTGAACAACACTCACAGTGTTGATTTTATTGGATTTTAATATCGTGTTGGATGATTTTTATATAAAAAAAAATCATTCACGAGGCAGTAGTTTGCAGTCCTAAAACTTTTTTTGCAGTGTTTTAATCAGCTGGTTAAAAACTGTGTTATGACGCATCTGTTTCGATCCTTTATAACCTTGTGTTTGTTCCCGCGTTTGAGATGGGAGAGGATATTATATCGTTTTTATACAATTATTTGGTGACTTCTCAGGACAACTGAGTTATTAACACATATTTTTACATGATTCGTATCTTACTCACGAGCCAACAAGCCATGGCGGATAGGAAAAAGCAGATGTTGATCTCGCTTCCTCAGTTAGGAACATGGCCAAATCTGTAGTTTTTTATATTGTGATTTATGACTAGCTATAGTTCATTTTAGGGTATGTGGAAAATAAGAACGCTTGTGGTAAATGTGATTGCTGCTCACTGTGCAGTCTTCAGGAACACATTTCAGTAATTCAAGTTCTTTTTTACCTTGCTTTCTTGATGAATGTGTGTAGGCTTTTTGTAGGCAATACCTCTTTGATTACAGCTGATATTTTAACAGCTGTAAACTGGAATTGAGTTTCAAAATTGTGGTATTTGTGGGGCCAACTCAGCCAAAATCAGGCTGCTGGAGTTTTGGTTGGACAATGGGTGGCTGCTGGGTGGGGCGGTAACTGAAATTGCCAAAATGTGGCATCTCATGTAGGGGTAAGCCAGAATCAAGAATGCAGGTTTTTTAGTATGCCGGTAATTTGGCGGTGTTTTTGCTTGGGGCGTGGTAGCATGCCGGTATCCCAGAAAATTTTTGTGGGGCGGGGCGGTGCCGGTAGCAGCCCATAGGGAAAACTTTGCAACTCTAGAACAGAACCATAGCTGGGGTCGGCAGCCCCGGATTACATCAAGCGCGCGGAACTTGACCCGATACCGGGAGCGCGGCCATAGAACATCGGACTGCAAGTTGAATACGATTTGTCATGTGTACATAACTAATCAAAATTAATTAACGAATTGATTATAAATTAATTAGTTATTTGTGGCTTAGCTATATGTCTTTGGAACTGATTCTGTTCAAACGCATGTAAAACAACGCCAAAAGTATGACATATGGCTGATTTTTGATAAAAAAAAACATTTTCGATGTGGCACGTATATCAGAAATCAGAACTTTGAAAACTGAATTTTTAACTTAGTCATAACTTTTTGAACGGAACGATACACAAGGACAGAGCTCACGCTAATCCGCTAAGCGTAGATTGTTGCGTTGGTCCTGCGCTGCATCCTCTGATCGCGCAGCTCCTGCCTATGGCAGAATTAAGAGTCCAAAGTTAAACGGGTTAAACGTACATATCTACGCACATCCGCCCCTCAGTCCTCACTGGTGGCATGCGAAATGCCTGCCACCAAACCAACTGTACCCGCCACGAGGCTCACTAACATCGAGCGCCCGTCGCGCTTCGAACCCCGGACTTTATTGTGACGGGGACGCGTCCTCTCACGACCACACGGAGTCAACGCTTTACCGACTGAGCTACTGGACTGCTCAGTTATTGGATGTGTATAAACGTGTTTTTTTTTTCTTTTACTCGCTGTTTCTGCCACAGCGGGGGACGTGGAGAAGAAAACCGTGACTGCAGTCAGTCTAGTCCGACAGCCACAAGCACGGTCATAGCTACAAGTCCAGCCGGAGTTCTATAGCCTTGGTCCAGCCCCTGGCTCGATCGTGAACAGAAAAGAAAAACGCTACACGCGTTACTTTTTTGCTTACGAGATGTCACGGCTTGGGAAATGTGGTGTTTCGACTACCTTTGTTGCTCCGCGACGCAAACGACTTCCATCCACTTCATGTGAGCTAGGCATGTATTTATGACTTCTCATGTTAAGCCAGCGACATCGCCCGTGTTACCTACAAAACGCAGCAGACGCCAAGCGGCATCAGATCGAGATCCATTACCATATATCCTACGCACCACATAAGAGCTACCTTGCTTCTCCGACACTCTGGCATGGCCACTTTCTGGGCACATGGAGCGGATCGGTGAGGTGGTGCATCGGTGCTGTGGTATGCAAGGCCATATATAGAAGGTACAGTCACTCCCCCGCCGACCAATCAGAGACAGATCCTGAGTGACGTCATCCCTGATGCTCGCAAGGGGTACTCCATTCCTTAAAGGGACCCTCCCACCTTTAAAAAAGTTTATGAATTGGCATGAAAGTGATGTCGCTCGGTTCAGAAAGAGCGAAAACGAATATCTACCAAATTTCACCGAAAAATATTCACCGGTTTTCAAGATATTACGACTTTTACTTTTGTTTACTTTTTGGGATCTCCGCTGTTCCTAGCGACTTTATTTAAAAGTGCGGCATTTGTTGCGCGCAACGCAGCATATACCACCGCGTGCTACAAAACGTTTTAGTCAAACATTTAACGGACGTTCGAAAGCCTGATGACGTCATCAGATTTAAGTGCCTATACCAATACATTGTGGCACTTATTTGCACAGATGTCAAAATCAAACTCAAATTTCTTTGCGATGAAGTAATTGCTGGAGAAACGGTTTTCACGGCACTGATTTTCAAAGAACGTCCATCAAGATGGCTATCTCAACTCAAATCTAATGTTAAGGTGGGACAGTCCCTTTAACAACGTAAAAATGACAAACTTCATTTGAAAATTATTGATGGTACTTTTCACATATTGCTCAACCGTTGATGTCACTCGAAAGCCCAACTAATTTTCTAGCGACAAAAAAGAGCAGCAATATGCTAAGAAATGGCCGGTTTTGAAGATATAGGCGATTTAAAAACCCTCTGCAGTAGCAGAAAAGCAACGTTAAAACGCATCGAGCTTATATTTTTACTATAAATAAATCATTTTTCAGTTTGTTTTTAGATGACGTATTGATATGATTAACAACTTTATTACAATATTTTTTATTATTTGTAACTTTATTTCAAAATAATATTTTCAAAAATGGCAGCTGTTGTCAAGAAGCTTGGAAGCGATTATGGCGCACCACGCCATTATTGTCTTGAGGCCCCCTTATGATGTCATCAAAAGTGGAGTGACATGGGCCTGGTGGTATGTTGTTTTCAACAACTCATAAGTCCGCCACGTACGCTGTGTGAGGAGTTTTCATGTTTATTTTTCGCTTTTCTGCCTGGCCCGCATCACGTAGATGTGACCTTCGATGTGACCGAGCCCTGTCCCTCCATGCGCATTCCGTTTCCTGCGACTCACTCCATTCTCAAATATCAAGATGTCCTCGGGGTTTATAGTTCTTGCCTTGGTTCTTGCGAAGACTCCGCTGTCCTGTCAGTGTCGCGAAATCTTGACAGTCGCGGTCCGCGTGCGACTTCCTAACTCCTCTCGGATGATATGGTGTATGGAATCGGTGCTCATTCCCTGTGACCAGTTTCCCAGCACTCCCAGCAGTGACGAAGAGTCATGACTTTTGCTGTGCCGAACAGATGTCGTATATGACAACACGAGTCCTGTCGCGGTTCTTCTGGAGGTAGTGCCCAGGGCACTTAAGAGTCGTGCCAAAATGCTACGGCGACATCCTCGGCGTGTCTGCCGTCCACGGCCTCATGCCAGAGTTGGCCAGAGGACGGCCAACGGCTTCTTCCCATCGCCGCGAGAGCGTTCCTTGACGAGCGGCGCGAACGTTTCGTTAAAATACTACAAGACGGGACGTGAAAACCGGCGGCATCGTCGAGCAGTATCTGAATCAACACGATCTTCCTCAAATCCGCACTGCAAACAACCTCCTCGTTTAGGGCCTTGCTCCTCGTCATCTAGGGTGCAAGCTGCCAGGGGTAGCCAGTAACAGTTGGTAGCATTAGGCCAAATGGGCGCTCAAAAACTACTACCCCATAGGGTTTCCATGTTAAATCGACCTTTTTCAAGCGAGTCCCACACGTAAGCTAAAAGATAAAGTGCCAATATTATTGTGGGGAAAGGTAGCCTCAAGCTTACTCTACAAACTTTCTCTCTAGCGTTTTTCGATGCGGAGGCTATAACAGGTCCAAAAAGCATTGGGCGCTGCCCGAGGTACCAAAAGCCCCTCCATAAGAGCACAAGTTCCTGCGCATGCGCACATTGCCTTAACCCTGTACTAGCGTAAATTAGTGATACTGCTCACGGACATCAGCCAATCATCATCCCCGATTGCATTCATAGATGTCGCTAGCATCACGTAAATCCTGCTTGCGAACACATTTTAAGAATGAAACAGGTGCGCCATTTCTGCCTTCCATTTATTCCTTCCATCTTAGTATCAACTATACGCTTTTCAACTAACTTTAGACTAAGTTTTAAACTATGGTTAGTATGTTATTTCTGGTACATATAATTTAAAAATAACTGCTTTATGAATTTGTCTTTATTCGCCAGAATGGAATACTCTATTTTTTCCATATTCAAAAAATATATCACCTACCATGTAACTCATCCAGGTAAAATGGGCGCTTTCCGCGTCGTTGGTGTACCCGTTGTTCTATATACCCTGCAAGCTGCATCAGGCCGATACTATTCGCGGACCTCCCGAGCTCGAGTGATTTGCTGTTTGTGAGAGTCACGTTCCATACAGTCATCAGTGTGTTCTTTGGCACGTCCACGACTGAATCATTAAATTGATACTGGGCACTGTTTAAGTGCATGTTCACCCCATACGCCTCGCATCGCATTCCTCGTACCTCAAGATGGTGAAGCCCAAGGCCGTATAAGAGCCTATGAAGCCTATGTCCCTGGCTCTTGCCGATATCTTGTGTAGTTGACAGGGTTGCTCCTGATGTAGCCTTTGCTGGTTTTCGTGCATATCAGCGCAAGGCCAGCGAGTGAGAATCTGACGGCAGATACGACCGATTAGGGGTGCGCACGGTACCTTCAGCGGGGCGCACCAGGATGATAGCTTTTTATGTGGTTCCAGATGCTCTCGACTTCAGAGTCAGCCCGGTCCACTGCTATCTGGGAGCCACTGTTGTCCACGTCCGGCTGAATTAATTCCACGCCCAGGGCCGTCCAGATGGGCTCATCGTTGTTTCTATTTAGCCAGGGGTTGGTAGAGTGATAGCAGTTTTCGCATCTACAGGCAGATCCAGATGACATACGAAGACTTCTGACGTTGAGTGCCACGGTCACCTGTTGTGCGTCTTGTCACGTCATTTTTCTGGAGGTTCTGGCGCCAAAACCCTCCGAGTCCCGTTTCAGACCAGGCAGTCCTTTTCCCTTCATGCCACGTTGCACTGACGCGGATGCTTTTCTCGGCAATTGAAATTTGATCTCATTCGCATCTTTTTAGGAGCGAGCGAAGTTTTACGAACAGCGGAAATCTCTGGGTGTGAGCGGCGGCCGTGGGGACGCTTTCGCGAAACTTATATCTCCGCAGCCATCAGACCGATTAACCTGCGGTTATTTTGGTAGGGTAGCTTCATTCCAATTCTATCCCGTATTTGACCATTCCTGATGCACGTGGATTGTGGTTGGCCCCTTATGCACGCATTACGTGCAAAGCGAAGAAGTGTCAGTTTTGTAATAATTGCCATATCTCGGTAATTACAGGGCCGATTGCGCTGAAACTTGGCAAGAAGGTAGGCACCAAGATACTTATAAGAAACAGGTAGACCCGATGTTTGAAAGCAAAGCCCCAGTCACAAATCTGACGCACCTGTGACATTTCCCGACACCCACGTGACTATTGTAATAACTTTTGTGTTTTGCGATGTTTTGACCTTAATTAAAGTAGTAAAAGCTCAAAACGTATAATTTATGTTGTTTGAAGCAGCATATTGAAAATTATATTAGTAAATTATCGATAAACTGCTTACAGCAAGGCACGTGACTGCTGCCAGATTCTGTGCTCAGAATAGCATCTTTTTAACTTCGATTTTGAACACTTTTTACCTCCTTTGATGCCAAATGATGGACGGTTTGAGACACACGGTGAAACGCTGAATCTATTGATGCCAAAATTTGATCGTTTTTTTTTTTGCATTTTTAGACTAGTATATCCTGGCTCAAACTTTGACCAGTTTGTGTGAAAACTCAATGGTGAAGGGAAAATTAACGCCCAGCTGACGTCATTACAGTGCTACCAAATCGTGTGGTGGGGATCGGTAGGCACCCACCAGGCAATGCATTCCCAATGTCACGATTTGGGTGCTGCTACACGTGCGCACGTGCAGGGGTCGCTTCTAGATCTCGAGAACGGCTGAACCGATTGCTCTCAAATTAAATTCACGGCTAGGGATCGGCTAGTACGGTGCCGTGCGAAAGTAAATTGGGTCCAGTCAACACGTGCGCATGTGCAAGGCCAGGGTGCCGCTTCCAAATTTCGAGAACGGCTGCGCTGATTGCGCCCAAATCTGGCACATCGCTAAAGACCGGTTAGGGTTCCGTGCACAAGTCAGTTGGAAGTACCCTCTCGCAATTCTGAACGTGCAAGGCAGGCTTACCCTCTCACTCGTTCGTCGCCCCCCCCCCCTCCATGCAAAGGCGCTTTGCTGTTTATAGGCAGGGGGCATCGAAGTCTAGTAGGAAAATCTGGCAATCCCCGGCGTGACGTAACGTCGGGGATGACCGACGGTACCTCTGCACTGAAAGATGGTACGGCGGAACGGCTATTTTTGACAAATGATTTTATATACTTATGTGTGGTTATGACACTTAAAACGCTCATCAGCATGTTCCTCATCATGTGATAAAGCCATACCTGGGGTCGAAAATAGCAGCCTGAGCACCTCCCGATTTCCAACCATCGACCTTGCAAAGCATGTAAGCGACTTTCCCTTACATATCCGTACATATGGTTTGGGTATGGGACGTTTTGCCAGATATGGTTCCTACTTCCTAGTTCCTACTGCTACACCGCTATTTCGGCGGCCAATACTAGGAAGTTACTTTGCTAGTAAAAGGCAACAAAATTAACCCGCGCCCCGCTGGGGGGGGGGCAGAATCTCCCCCCCCCCCCGCTCCCGTTTTTCACCAATAACTTATAAACGCGTTACGCCAGCGACATCAAACTTTCCATACATTATCATGCATCAATTTGACACGTTCCCTGAAAATTTGAGCGAAATCCGTCGGATTTTTTTTTGAGAAATTGACGTTTTAGTGACGTCATGTTCGCCATTTTCGCCTCAAAAACGGCAAAATTTCAAACGCCGCTAACATCTTCATTTTTAAAGGAATCAAGACGTAACAAAAAGGTTATACGTGATTCTACTTTGTCTATCAAATGGCTATCTCCGTTTTTTTTAAAGTTTGGATTTTGGCCCAATTTTTTCTTCTTCAAAAACTGACTTTTTGTGAAAATAGTATTAAACCCAAAATTTTGACTGTATCAAAAAATCGGAATACATGTCAGAGAAGTGGTCAATGTGCACCTACGTACCAATTTTTAGAAGAATCGGTTGAAAAATGTGGGAGTTATATAAAATTTTATGTCGTCACGACACAAAAATTTTGAAAAATGATTTTTTTGGAAGTTCTGGACCTCGTACGGAAACAAGAATAGCACCATTCGATT
The DNA here is from genome assembly GCF_019059575.1 of Amphibalanus amphitrite. Lineage (NCBI taxonomy): Eukaryota > Metazoa > Arthropoda > Thecostraca > Balanomorpha > Balanidae > Amphibalanus > Amphibalanus amphitrite. Next base: position 83,747 of record NW_024883302.1, read on the forward strand.
CGTCGTGAAAAAAAACTGCATCAGATAGACACCTTTATAGGCCTTAACAACCAACTTCAAAATTTGACCTCACTTGACCTGACTTTGACCTGACCTCGACCTGAAATTCATCCAGAGGTGGTCCATATCACTTATTGAGTGTGTCTAATGAATTCTATGAGTAAAATGACCCATAAAACATGTGTCGCACATGCCCTTTTCTATATTTTGGTGACCTGACCTGACCTGACCTTGACCTTTGAATGACATTGCATGCAACGAATATTGTCGTGGTAGTCTAAGAACACGTTTTGGGCAATCAGTCTCAGTCCATTCTTCGGCAACTACGGTGCAAGGCCGATACTGTAGAAACTTGCATTTTGTACCCTTGACCTGACCTTGACCTGACCTCTGACCTACTTAAGCAAAAAAATTGGGCTCTTAAGATCCGCCTTGTTTATAGAGCTTTCGATTGCCGTATTCCCCGTCTTTCTACGACCATCGGTTCGGAAGTTAGACAGGGGGGGGGTGGCAGAATCTGCCCTCCCCCCCCCCCCCCCCAGCAGGGCGCGTATGGCTGAATAGCCCAGCAGCGGGGCGCGGGTTAAAAGTTGATTTACAAAATTGCATATAGATGGTTACTCCGCGCCCCGTAGGGCTATCGGCGGACCCTACCACCCGTAGGGGGGGCCGTTTCGCCCCCCCCCCCCCCACCTAAGATCTCTGAAATTTACCAGCCGATTTTCAAAATACAAACAGCGTTCGATAGCCCCACCGGGGAACTACCTTGTGACCAGATTTCATTGACCTAGGTCAAACCGATGACGTAAGTTGTTCGTATTATCGTAAATTTTGATGCAGTTTAGAATACCTATTTATAAAATGCACTTGGAACAATTTCATTATATCCCTGGTACAATGTAGTACGCATACAACGAGGCGACTTGAAGACCCAAAATTTCATTTTCTCGAAATTTTTCATTATCCTCTAAAAAAAAACATAGCAACAGCGTTCTTTCTTTATTTGAAATGCGTCACTCCTGGGTCAGGTATCACAATGTGCTATTAAATACTGAATTGCCCAAGTGGGCGGTGTTACCAAAGGGTCTGCATTTTTCTTTTTAAAAATCCTTCAATATGGCAGCACGACAAAAATAGCGCTCGAGGAGAAACACGAAATGTTTGGATGAGTCCCATCCAAACAAATACATACTTCTTCAGGACTATTGTCTGTCAAATAAGACAAGTTTTCTTCTGATAACTAGGTATGCTACAGAAAGTATAAAACGTATTCACGAAACGTAAAATTCTGAATTTCTCGTAAATCACCTAAAATAATTCGGTGCACTGCCCATACCTGCACTTCTGTTGACGTCACGCTGCCAAAAGACAGTCAGCTGTCGCCCAAGACCTTTTCATATTTCTGATATCGGGGTGGGCGGTGTTCCCCCATCTTCCCCTAATGCAATTAAATGTTTTTTTCATGAAAATCCTTTCTTTGTTTACCTACAGGTGGAAAATGATAAAGTAAACATCCATCCTCGGTTAAACCTTGTCACCATCAAATACCCTAGCTAGTCGTACCTACACATGAGGCAACTATTTTGTTTCTCATATCGGGACGTGAGAAGACGCCGGTGGCCTCTTTGCCTCAGTGTATGGGGTAAAGTGGCCAATATGCATAGGTTTAACCCTCGCCGGACCTATTGGTTTTCTACATACGCGCCGGCCGAGGGGGGGGGGGCGGGTACGACCCCCCCCCTCACCGTTTCGCCCCTGGTGGAGCTAGCGCGTCACGGAAAAAACGAGCGTGTGCGCCGTTACGAGACGCAGAGATTGGTACCCGATTTTAAGGTCCTAGGTCAACCGGTGACCTCTGAGGTCAGGTCAAGTGCCCCAAGGTACGGTTCAGTTTTTGGTGAATAACTTCGCAAAAAATGGCCGCAGAGCGCCGATTTTGGCAGCATCGTGTTCGCCTCGTCCAGGCGCGTCGAATGATATACTTTTTGTCCGGGTCAGGTCAACTTGGGGTGTTGACCTCAGGTCAAGGTCATGTCAGCACCCCAAGGTCACGAAGTTGGTCGAAAGAGGTCATGTCGCATATCATTCGATTCGGCAGGCCTTCCTGAGTCCATTGGTGGCTTTCTCGACTCGCTAGCTCAATTTGATCAAGAGTTATTGACGAAAAACTAAAATGACCTTGATGACGTCATAAATGACGTCACGCAAGGTCAACATTGCAAAAGTGACGCATCTAACCTTGCAAGGAGTGCATCAAATCACGATTCTGTGTGCTTGAGATAGTTGGAGATCGTTCCCGGCGCCAGAATAGCAGTTTGAATTTTTCCCCATTGACTTATAATGGTGAGGTCACGAAAATGACCTGACCTCATATGACCTTTAGGAAAAATCTGAGATATACAAATTGTGGGACTCATAACGGATACTAGATCCTGCAAGTTTCATTTCCCTGTGACATCTCCTCTGGCAGTGAGGGCGTTGCGAAGTTGCGACATCTGAAGACCGTGCAGAGGTTCACTTATGACGTCATAGGTCAGTGACCTGACCTGACCCAAAAATGCGGTTGGTGTCAAAAGATGCGGCTTGGATCAAAGATCAGGTATGCCAAGTTTCAGCTCTCTATCGCCAGCGTGTTCGGAGCTATCGCGAAAAAACCCTATGGGGGGGCGGCACCCGCCCCCCCTCGGCCGGCGAGGGTTAAAGTTTTGTCAATATCTTCCATATGTGAACGCCTTTGGAAATAAAACGCAGTTGAAATAAAAGGCCCTCCCACCTTCAAAAAAGTTTATGAATTGGGATGAAAGTGATGTCGCTCGGTTCAGAAAGAGCGAAAACGAATATCTACCAAATTTCACCGAAAAATATTCACCGGTTTTCAAGATATTAGACTTTTACTTTTGTTTACTTTTTTGGGATCTCCGCTGTTTCTAGCGACTTTATTTTAGAAGCGCGGCGTTTGCGGCAGGTGTTGCGCGCAAATAGCATATACCACCGCGTGCTACAAAACGTTTTAGTCAAACATTTAAAAATCGTTAGATATTTGCGCTGACGTCACACATTCAGAGGGGTATTCCTAAGCATTAGCCCCTCTGAATCAAAATGCTGCAATTTTGAAATTCAATATTTCCGATTTAAGGCATTTCTCGATGTTGTGAGTGCCGAAACCGGTAATTGTGAGCCAGGGACCCCATTTTGGCTATCTCAACTCAAATCTAATGTTAACCCTATTCCTGGCGGGGGGGGGGCCTCAGGAGCCCCCCCCTGAGGTTTTTTGATTATTTCTCCCAAACGCGTTGAGCTAGGAAGCTCAAATTTTCTGACTTTTCCTAAAAGGCTTCTACGCAACATGTCTGAAAATTTTGAGTTGATCTGACCTCAGGTCAGGTCACCAGAGGCGGTTTGGTGACCCTACCTCAGAAAAGTTTGCAATCACGCCAGAGCTAGAGTTTTTGACCGATCAATTTCTTCTCTTCAGGGTTTAGTTAGGGTACCAGTATGTGCAATTTGTATATCTCGGAATTTTGATATCGGTGACCTAAGGTCAGGTCAATTTCGCGACCTCCCCATTATAAGTCAATGGGGGAAAAATCAACTCCCTGTTTTTACCACTAAAACGGGTCGGAGTGGCCCCATATACCATACATGACTTCATATACGATTAACCTTCACTACCTTGAGGTCTGTTTTGCTGTTGGGCAGTTGTAAGGTCATGTGACGTCATCAAAGGTCATCAAAGGTTTTTGGCCAATAACTCCGTACAGGAACAAGATACAGACGCGTGGATGGTCTCATTGTGTTCAGCTCGTCAAGACGCATCGAAAGATATACATGATGACCTCGAGGTCACGTGACCTGAGGTCAACCTTTGACCTTGACCTTTCGAGGTCAACATATATATCATTCGATGCGGATTGACGAGAGGATCACGATGATGCCCTTAGTTCGTTCCTATCTTGACTAATTCGAAAGTTATTCGAGAAAAACTCTCTTCATATCTAGCGCCGCCATTTTGACTTTTTTGACCCCTGTGACGTCATCTTTGACCTGACCTGAAAATGACCTTAGTAAAAATTGTAGATCTTGGCCGTGCGTATCCGATGCCGTTTACCGCTTGTCGCTATCTTGCTTCGTTCTCGAGATCTCAGGGGGGGCCGAATCGGCCCCCCCGCCAGTTTCTTGTCCCGGCGGAGCCCGCCAGGAATAGGGTTAAAGGGACCCTCCCACCTTAGCATTAGATTTGAGTTGAGATAGCCAAAATGGGGTCCTTGGCTCACAATTACCGGTTTCGGCACTCGCAACATCGAGAAATGCCTTAAATCAGAAATATTGAATTTCAAAATTGCAGCATTTTGATTCAGAGGGGCTAATGCTTAGGAATACCCCTCTGAATGTGTGACGTCAGTGCAGGTATCTAACCATTTTTAAATGTTTGACTAAAACGTTTTGTAGCTCGCGGTGGTATATGCTATTTACGTGCAACATCTGCCGCAAACGCCGCACTTCTATAATAAAGTCGCTAGAAACAGCGGAGATCCCAAAAAAGTAAACAAAAGTAAAAGTTTAATATCTTGAAAACCGGTGAATATTTTTCGGTGAAATTTGGTAGATATTCGTTTTCGCTCTTTCTGAACCGAGCCACATCACTTTCGTGCCAATTCATAAACTTTTTTGAAGGTGGGAGGGTCCCTTTAAAGTGGGAGGGTCCCTTTAATAGGGATCACATTGGTATAGAAAGAATCTTTCTAAGTTTAAAAATCAAGCGTTGGCATCGTGAGAAGCGTTAGGGTGGCCGCTTTGCCCCACTCTCCCCTATTTCACCATGCATAAAGGCAAGTAATCAAACAATACCATCTACCTCAAACTGTCCCGTGGTTTACTGCACTATTCCACTAGCGCTATGAGCTTGGTTCAGTGATGGTTTCGTGAGTAGCTGCGATACAGACGCTGGTGGCCCACTCCCCGGCTTCCCCATTACAAAAGTGGCCCCACTGGAGTCCATGGTGCCCGTCCACGCTACCAAACACCACTGTGCACCCAGCCCCCAGTCCGTACTGGCCACCACCGGCCTGTTCCACCCCCTGTCGCCACCCAGTCTGACCCGCGCCTCCTCTCGCTATCACCCTCCGCTGCTCCTTCCAGGCCGCTGGCCATCCCGCCGTGTCGCCGTGTCGCGCCGCTCCGGACCGGACCGGACGACAGGCGTGCCGCGGTGCTCAATTAGCCGGCCGGGGATGGTGGTGCCACCTGCACTGACCGGTCGCGGCGCCGCGGGCTGACGGCCGTCGGTGCCGGCGGCGACAGCGGTGGCAGTGCCGCCGGTGACCTGTGAGTGGAGGGGCGGCGCGCTCCGACGGGAGACCGGGCCGGCTGCCGGGCGTGCTGTGAACTCTGGACTGATTGACCGAGTGGTCTGGCGCGGTGAACTGACGTGAGAGCTTCCCGTGCTTCTGACCTGACGGATTTCGACATACTCCCTACAGTTTAAAACCTCTCGTTCAGATTCTAACCCATGCATTATTCAAAGTTAAAAGATTGAACATCGGACGGTTTCCTTTAAATGGTTCACTGCCTGTCTTAATCTGCATAAAGTGCTATAGTGGAGTTTGTTCCGTTCGAACTTTAAATTCCATCCTCGGCGGTGCGGCGGCGGAGACAGCCGTTTGTGGCGCCGTCAGCCCTCGTCTCTCCGCCCGTTCCGGCCAGCTGTCGCAGCCACCGCCAGCCGAAGAGGCACCCACGGAGGTCCCGGGACGCGCCATGCCCGTCTCCGTGATCGGGGCAGTGCCGCCGCAGTGCAGACGACGCCGCCCGCCGTCCGAGTCAGTGAGCGGTCCGCGGGCTACGACCGCACCCCGCCGCGCCCGTCCGGCCGGCCACTGCGCCCTGTGGGTGGTGCTCAGCCTCGCCGGGGGTCTGTGCACGTCCGGTGAGTACCACTGAGGGTGACCCACACCCCACCGCTGCGCAATCGAGCCGGGTGAAGGGAGAGCCGCGGCGAGCGAGAGGACGCGCGGAAGGTCGCGCTGCTGCCGGCGAGTTGTATTGGTTTCAATTCAATCCCATTGTGCGGATGGCGGACCGGAGTGCCGCCGGCTTTCCTAGGGGGCGAGGATGTTTGTGCCGCACCGACTCGGTACAGAGCACCTTTGTGCCAGGCCGGCACTCCGCCGCTCCGAGTCGAAACCGTATGAAACTAATTCAAAGAGCAGGCTCAACTTTGTAGTTTGATCAGCGGTGGTGACAGGCACATGTGGGGGATCGATGGGAGCTTGTCAGAAGTGAGTGTATGAGCTGACTTTTGAATGTGGCAGCGGCCTCGTTGGATATGAATTTCATTTGCTCGTCTCAGTAGTTCAGTGAGGAAAGTGTTGGATCAGTGGGGACACCGGTGATAAAAACGGGTCGGCACACTTTGACACTCGCTGTTTGTCCCCAGTTCAGCTCGCCAGCTCGCTGCAGCCAGTAGCGGTGGCCTCATCATAGGCCAGATAAAGTTATCGAGATGAAACGTGTTCGGTTATGTGGACACGTTAAACTGTTAGGGGACCGTCCAGCCTTAACACTGGCTTTGAATTGAGATAGCCAATTTGTGAATCCGGTTCTAAAATAACTCGTCTGAACGCTCGCCGCAGCCGGGCCTGTCAGAACGAAACAAATATATGATCAGTTAACAATTGTGCAATCGCTGCTGCATCTGAATGTGCCCAGAGATTTTGTGGAGTCAGCCTACTTAGGCCGGCGGCCGCCTTTTGCAAATGCCAGCTTGGTCCCGTGGAGACTTAGCTTCCAAACATTTCGTAGCATATGGTCCTTTGAGACTTCTATGACTATAATGATTGGAAGTTCGTCCCAGTTCGTCCAAAAACCCGTTTTCCTCTATTTAGGAAAAGTTAACTAATTCGTGAAAATTTATGTCTGATGTCTGGAGCGAAGAAATAATTTGATGATACTTTTAAAGCTGAGAAGTATTTAAACTCTCGCTTGATCGTGGGAAGGATATAAAGAAATCCCTTTAGATTCTTCAATCAAGATTAGAAGCGACGGCTTTGTTTCATCGGCATCGGCCTATTGTTTCATTAATTAGTTGTGTAATAGCTCAGGTAGGCGTTCCGACATCTATTTTTTCTTTTTTCTTTTCGAGTAAACGATGGGAGCTATTACGTTAATAGTATATTTAATGACGGATGATTGAAAAATGTTAACCGTTCAGTACCCATTATACCAGGCTAGATATTAACTCGCGACCCGCTGCACTGGGCTATTCAGCCATACGTGCACTGCTGGGGGGATGGGGGAGGGCTAGATTTTGCCCTCCCCCCCCCCCGTTTTACTTCCGAACCGATGGTCGAAGAGAGACGGGAAAAACGGAATCGAAAGCTCTCAACAAGAAGGACCTTTTGAGCCAAATGATATTTGTCCAAATAGTCCAGAGTTCAGGTCAAGGTCAGGTCAAGGATACAAAATGCAAGTTTCTACATTATCGGCTTTTGAGAGCAGTTGGCAAAGAATGAACTGAGGCTGCTTACTCTAAACAAACGTGTTCTTAGGATACCAAGACAAGATACTTTGCATACGATGTCATGCAAGGTCAAGGTCAAGGTCAGGTCAGGTCAGGTCAGGTCACCAAAACGAAATATAAGGACATCTTCGACACATGTTTTATGGGTCATTTTATTCAATATTCATTGAATTCAATGGGCTATTCAAGGCTATGAGTGATATGACCTTTGTTGGATGAATTTTAGGTCGATGTCAGGGCATGATCACTAGGTCAGGCTATGTCAAATTTCGAAATTCATAGTTAAGCAGCAAATTAAGCAGCTTAAGCAGCAAGTGTGATGCTTAAGTAAATGCAGTGCATTCCTCCCTCCTCCGTCACCGTCGTCTGCCTTACGGAGGGAGGGGGCGCACCGCGGGCGGTTGTCAGGGCGAACTTTGCTAGGTGGCCGGTGGCCGCGGCATGTTTCTGAATAGCTGATTAGGAAAGTGGCGGTACAATACATATGCGGAATAGGTACTATTGTGGAACTTCCTCTCATTTGTTTCATGTTGTGGCCGGTCGCCGTGTGCATGTTTCTGTATAGCTGATTAGGAAAGAAGCGGTACGGTACGTACCTACTTACATATGCGAAATAGGTATTAGGTACTACACGTTGTGGGGAATTCATTTCGTATGCCTTGTTGGCTTTCATTGAATCGCAAAGGTGTAAGTTAAGGGCACGAAATTAAAAAGTAAAAGCGGTATTTTAAAATGGCGTCTCCAAGACAAACAGAGCCGTCAAATGAGTCGCTGCAGAAAAGATCAACGCGATTTCTTTGACAGAATACAACTCTCTATTTTATGTATTCCCTGTTCGGGACTCTCGAATGCCGTCCGCCATTTGTCCATCCGTTGCGCAGTTTTCCTGATCTCGGGGGGACAGTTCTCCACCCCTGCCGGCCATAAGTTGGCACCGACCACCGTCCGGGTGTAGCGGGATAAAGTTCGACGCTAGCCTCTGCTATCTACTCGCAATTTCCAAACACAGAGGGAGGGTTAAGGACTTGAGCTTAAAGGCCGCCAGGCTAGCGCTTTGGCTTCAGAAAATCCTTTATCTAGAATATTTGGACACAGTGCGTAAAATGGATCTCTTCTCAATAATTCCCGAAGAGCTGGTGGTAAGGGCTCTCTGTGCCACCGGGGAAGTTGATGCCCACATATGGATACCATCAGTTTTTTGTTTACTGTTGTTAAAAATGGTCGCAGTTCGAATGCTCCTTTTAGCAGCAAGGAATGTTTCACTTAGGCATTTAAGAATGCAGACGAAGCTTGGCCTGGGGGACGCAGGTAGGTTAGGTATAGGTACTTTCTTTTTTCCATTTTCTCCCCTGCTTTCCCTGCACTGGAAAACTTCGAATGAAGGCGTCAAACTAGCTTGTAACTGGAGCACGACTAAGCCCCGACGTATTTATTAGGGAGAAATTGCAGTCATTGTGCCCCCCCCCCCCCATCGCGTCGCCATGTTATAAAAGAAAGAGGAGAGGAGCGTGGAAGGAAATAAACAATGAAAGAAAGGACAACGAAAGCGTGGTAAAAGCGAAAGACGTTTTGCAATAGAATTAGACAAGAAAGAACAAAGATGATTGAGAGAGACGAACAAAAGCAGAGACCGAACGAAATAAATGAAAAGATCTTACGTGGACGATAGCTGGAAACGCATGAGGATGGTGAGGTGATGGAGAAATAGAGAGAGTAGAGGGAGCGAGCATGAGCGTGGCATTTGGGGAGGGCGGAGAGGGTGAGCGGGCGGGAGGGCCCGGTGTGCCCGGTCGATGCCACTGGGATGGCCCGCCCACCACCGGCTTTATCTCGGGCTGCATTTAGCCGCCGCCGCCAATGTCCGGACGTCCGGGCCGGCCCGATCTAAAACCGGGCGGGATCGGGAGCGCCGCGTCGGACGGCGGCCAGCCGGGGTCACAGGGGTCACGGCACCGGACACGGGGTTCACGGCACAGGACACGGGTTCACGGCACCGGACACGGGTCGGCCGGCGCGCCGCGCTGTGTGGGGTGGTGATGTGTCCCGGCTAGTCCCGACTGCTGGCGAGTTCTGATTAGACGCCGCCCTCAGCCTTCGGTTTTGTTAAACGCTTCAAGCACAGGAACGCGGCAGATATGATTGTGATGAAGATGAATTCAGGCATTGCTGCCGTATCAGTTTGGTTTCTATGTCACTCATTTTGGAACCTGGGATAATACCAGTTCGTGTTAAAGGCAAGGAGCATTGATTTTAAGTCCTGCCAGTCCCACATTGCGTCATCCAAATTTTATTCGATAAGTAACTGCTAAAACCCCTATTGATGAAGCCATTAGTATCGACCGTTTCTTCATGGAAGTGCAGTGCACGCTACGTTGCCGCAGAGACGGGCTGTTTCGAGCGATCGTGGTCGGATCATAATGACCGCTGGCACTTTGTCACAGGAGCTGCCGGCTGCAGTCCGGCGCACGTCGGCCGCAGCTCGGCAAAAAGCCCGCCCTCGCCGCTGCCAGGCGCTGTGCCCCCTGGCCAACTAGCGACGCCTCGTGATGTGCCCCTCCCCTCTCGGGTCGCTGGTCTCCCCGCTTGCCCCAGGGACGGGAAACGACCGTGTCACGTCGACAGATGTGCCTCGGGAGAAGAGCGCAAACATGGTAATGTCAGCCGCAGCTGACGACAAATGAGTCATGCTGATCAATCGCGAGGTACCGCGCCAGTAGCTAAAAACACTAGCACATCTGCAGTTGTTTGTGAACTCCTCCGAGCGTTGATCGAAGAACAAATATCGCTCGATTCTCGGTTTCCGGTATTTCAGTCGGCCAACAGATCCACCGGACATGTCCACAAAGCCCGGACACTGTGCGGCTCTCACCGACTTCATCTGGCCCTGGAACGATACCACTGCCGCTGATCGCAGGCCATCCCCGTAAGAAACAAATAAAGAGCGCTGAAGCGACTCAACCCAGGATCTCGCTCCTGACTGAGCGACTTATTTACGACCCAATTATGTTCAGTTGGGCCGTATAGACCGGGCGATAGTGTTCACTGGTTATATTGTGAGGTGGAAGAGGATATAGGAAAGGTTTTAATGCCGGACATCCAGTTCTAGACACAGCCTCGTCCTTTGCAATGACCTGATGCAACCAGACTCAATTAGGACTGTGCCATGGTGCATAGTGACATTTGCTAGCTACGTGGTGCCTTAGATGTGTTACTTAAGTTATTTCCTCTCATAGCAGCGTTATTTTGGTATATACGAGTTGAACATGTGTTGGATAAACATTAAAGACCATCAACGTCATCAGCATGGGGACAGAGGCGGATCCAGCTCAGAGGTTTGGGGGGGGGGGGCAAACCATAAAAATTTATCGATTCTTTCCATGCATCGTCCATAGGCGTAATGTTAAAATCATGCCGTTTGGGGGGGGCAAATGCCCATTTTGCCCCCCCCCCCCCTGGATCCGCCACTGCATGGGGATGTCGACTGGCAATGTTGACGAACATTGTTATTGTTTAAATAGTGTAGATTTTGTATTTAATTACAATAATCCATAAGCAAATTGTGATGTCCGTCGAACAGTACCTATAATAAAACGACGTCGTTCAAGCATTACGTGAAGTGAATCACATCGTTTCTTTGATAGGTACCTAGGTAAGTTCTTAGCAAAACAAGACGCTGATCAAAGAAGATAAAAAGCAGTAAATGATGTAGGTAAGAGTCGGTTTCAGTCACTGTGAGTCTCATACGAGCAGAAGTTTGGGCTCCGTGCAAGACGGTAGAAAAATGCCTCAGGCCTAGGCAGAACTCCCGCCAGTCAGCGGCGCCTTGCAGCCTTCAACCGGGCGTCCTTCCAGATATTTTGGTCATTCGCCTGCGTGCAAAGCGCACATATGCAGAAACTAAGTGCATACCCATTACCTCCTAATATTGTTGATAGATGGCAGGCGGAAAAATGGTTGCATGCCTCTTGGTGCGTCAGTCGCCTGCACCGGACTACACATAGTCGTTGATATGTCAATTTTGAGGGTACTTACTACTTACCCAATGACCCGTATTCTTATCCACAAGTAAAAGTTGCAAGTTTAAAGTTTCTACAAAGCTTCAGTGTTTCAATGTGGGCTAAGTTTGTTGGAAACCAACATGGATTTTTACTTCCCCAAATCTATAACCACATGCTAATGACGGCTCTAAATTCATGACACGGTCGTCTGAAACCGTGAAACGTATTGCCTTCGTGAGCTGCAGTGTGTTGAAATAGTCTGATTGTCTTTCCGTGTCGTTTGACAGGTGCGGCGGGCCGCCAGAGGTTCCGGGTCCGGCCCACCAACACGAGCGTTATCGAGGGCGACGCCACCACGCTGCGCTGCGAGGTGGACGGCCAGGCCGGCCAGCTGCAGTGGGCCAAGGAGGGGTTCGCCATGGGTGAGTCTCGCCCCCAGTGTTATCAGAGCTCGCCGACATGACACAGATGCTGAGAACGTACTAGACCTGGCGAGGGCGGGATGTGATAACATTGGCTCCACTCAAGTTGTATCTTCTCGCACTGGATGGCTGTTTCCAGGTCACATTTAATTGGGGCGGACTGGAACTTATCGTTGGGTTTGTGGCTCGGCGCCCGTGCAGGTTTGTCTCCTGATGTGCCTGATCCAGTTGATAAGTGGAGGAGATCCCGACCCCGTGCGAGTGTGGATGCCTCATTGCGTGACTGCGTGGGCGATCAGGGTACAGAATTGTGAAATTGGTGACTTTCAATCTCTTAGGTATCCATTGTTTTTTTATGATGATAATGGCTTGAAAATAAAACTTTATTAAACAAGTCCGAAATAATAGCAGTCATGTAAAACAAAGTGCACTTGCAACGAAAGCAACGATGCCTTCAATATTTCCAATTCAAATTGACAATTCATCCATTTCTTCTTTGGGCAACGATGGTTTGAACTCCGTAGTGACTTATACGTTATCAGCTAGTGCTGTTTTAAAGCCCACTTTGAAACCATTGAGAGGAAGCTTCAGAAAGGGTTCGTTCTACTGAAAGGCTATATCTTTTATTTAATGGCCGCCCCACACCGGACCTCGCATGCGGGTTGCGGGTTTGCGGGTTTTGAGTTTGCGGGCATAATACTAATTCATAGAGTGATTAGACCGTTCCCTTATGGCAACTTCATGAATGCAGTGAAGCCGGTACACCTTCAGAAAATTACATATAGTCGCAAAACCAGCGCCACGAAACTAAATTCGACTTCAACGAAAAACCCGCAAACCTCGCAGAACTCGCAGACCTCGCAGCGAAGAAAATCGAAAGTTGACTCAAAATCAACTTTTGGAATGCGATGCCAGGTGGCTCGCAAGCTAAAAACATGCAGACTCGCTTGTTTGATGGTAGTGTGGGTCACTCAGCTTAGTTTGCACTATTTGATTTTGAGGAAACCCGAAAACCCAAAAACTCGCAGCCCGCATGCGAGGTCCGGTGTGTGGCGGCCTTTACGGTAGCTGTAGTCCATTACGCACTTTCATCAAAAGTTGTTAATTATTGCATTAAGATTCGCATCAGATAAATTTACATTCCTCATTTCATTTTATGACTTAGGCCCTTTCGGCCCGTAGGGCGTAGGCCCTTTCGGGTGAACTCGGTCAGACAAAACGCATATAGTAGCACTGCTTTGCACCGAGGCATGCCCGTGCTGAGAAAAACGCGTCTTGTCATTTCGTCACCCGTCGGCTGCCACTTTATCCACCACTTGCTTAATGTATCTTTCCGTAAGCCAACCTACTTATCTCCATAAAATGATATCCATGCCTTGTATGAATAGCAGTCTTGTGAGAAGCCCTACCGTTCCTTGTTTGTGATGTACGTACATGCCTCATGATGCAACACCTAAAAATGGAGGCATTAGCAAAAACAGCTCCAGTAGAAATAAATTTCGACATTCCGCTCACAACAAATAACATCTTTAAAATGTGACAGATATACATGGGGCATTCCACGTCAAATCGAACAAAAATCGGCTGTTTTGCACCTTACCATCAGCGATTTCATTATAAATTTGCGAGCGAGTTCCTGTGTCGCCCCGGACATTACATTGATGTTTTTTGCACATTCTGACCACAGGTCTTCTAAATATAGGGCATCAAATGACAAATTTTTACAAAATATTGCATCTTTATATTTTTGAACGACCATAACTTTGGTTGTACTTGTTTGATTTGAATGAAATAAACCTTACTGTTTAGGTAATTTCTTAAGCATTTGTTTAGAATTGCACATACTTAAATATATGACCTTGAAATATGCTTAACTCTGTTCTTAAAGGAAATAGTTCACTTTCACGAAGTTATTTTTTTGCAACGGATTTATGATTTTTTATGTTCAAAATAATCAGCAAAGAAAATAAAACCTTTTTATAACAAAAGATTATTTTCTATATTTTGATATAGGAAGAACTTTTCAGTTTCTGTAAGGCACACGCGATCCAGTATGAAAAGAGCATGGGTCCCGAAAATTCTTCAGAAACAGAGAAATTATCGCAGCCACCGGCATTTGGGCGATCTGCTCGATCTGATAATGTTCCCCTGAATGTCCTAATTGATCAGTACGAGAATTTCTCTAGAGTTCTCGTAGATAATTTCTCTAGTTTCTGAAGAATTTTCGGGACCCATGCTCTTTTCATACTGGATGGAAATATATGCAAGGCACACATCCTCAACGCAAGACACCTTTTTCGGGACGAGAAATAGAATATCTTTGCCTAGGGTGATCGTTGGGATGTAAAAGCTCCTGATTTATGCTCGTCTCAGCCCAAGCTACGGAACTGCTATTCCAGTTCAAAACCCATGTTAAAAAGTGAACTATTTCCTTTAAGCACAAAAATTGAAGTAGCAAAAAACACGCCGCCTTCGATTTGGCTCATTTTCATATAGTTGATTGCCTACCATATTCTTAACAACCTGTGAAAAAATTAGAGTGGGCCATTCATAAGTTTTGAAGAAAATGGCACATATGCAAACGTATGTTAGCACGCGCAGTGGAGGGGGAAGAGCGAATTTCGCCCCACCCCTCCTGTTTTTCGCCAATATCTCATAACATTAATGCGAAATTAATTATCGCTACCTGTCCAGAATTGAATTGCACATCTCATCGTGCAAGCAATAAGAAAATCAGTTCACAACTGTTCTAGTAATAGCGGTGTAAAGTGAATATCCTGTCGCCGCGGCGACGCGGCGACTCGGCAGCCGGCGCCGACCGCTACGCGCCGCCTGAATTGTAGACTGTGCCGGGACGGAACGGAACGGTTCCGTCTTTACCATCGCGCTCCTTACCGCTGATTGCGTTCGATTCGCGTCAAATTTTGTGAGCAGACTAAAAAATGTACAGGCAATCTTATGGTGAAAATTCTTTTAAAATCGGTTGGTAAACATTTGAAATATGAACGTGTAAACACAAGATTGTGATTGCTGCGTTTGCCGCGTCGGACGATGCCGCCTTAGCCGGCGACATGTTACTCTTAGCAGGCCTCTAACCATACCATATTTATTATTGGATTAACTAGAAATTCACCATACATCCTCAAAAATGTATGTTCTTTCGTATAGTGAAGTTAAAAAGACGTGAAGATATCGTTGTGTGATAATGCTTTCGTTGAATTTACTTCATGATGCATTTCCACACGGCTCAAAATTCACCGCAAAATACCGTTTGCCTGAGACACTTTTACTATGGAACGTGAATGCTTGACTACGATGACTATGCATTTCCATTGTCGCAGAGTTTGGGATATCACTAATCAGCAATCATTCATTTCAGAAAGTGTACACAAGCAAGCATGTCTTGACTCTGTCTTTCAAGGTCACGCGCGGTTGCGTGATGTTGATGCATGAAAATGGCGTTTGCCGCGAAAGTTATGAATGGCCCACTCCAATTTTTTCACAGATGGTTAGGAACATTGTGACGGACATAATATGTAAAAATTACCCAAATCGAAGGTGGCGTGTTTTTTGCTATTTAAATTTTCTGTTTTAATTCAAGGTCAAGTGCATTTCAAGGTCACTTCAATTTAGTTTTATAATTAAAAATCAAAGCCTCATCAATTGCCTACAAAACCCTGTTAATATTATTTTGATACCAGAAAAGGAACCAGAGTTATAGACATTTAAAAAATTGATGTGTGGCATTTTTGGCTATATTCGATGACCTATATCTCAGCGATACGTTATCAAATTTCGAAAATATTATACGTAACTCAGTTTTGAACCATGTCCAGTCTGCCTACAAATTTTCAGAAAAATCGTAGGGGATGACGGATTTCGGTGTTTGATTTGACGTGGAATGCCCCACATAAC
Organism: Amphibalanus amphitrite; assembly: GCF_019059575.1. Classification (NCBI taxonomy): domain Eukaryota; kingdom Metazoa; phylum Arthropoda; class Thecostraca; order Balanomorpha; family Balanidae; genus Amphibalanus; species Amphibalanus amphitrite. The sequence goes on from NW_024883302.1 coordinate 99,601, forward strand.
TTGTTAGGTACTTTGTGCATAATTGGTAGGGTTGTTTAATATGTAGAAAATGTTCATTTTTAGGTAGGTGCTTACCTACAGATGCACGTTACAAGGACACCATATAAAGCTCGCTTTGAAACGCTCTAACGCTATGAATTATGCTCAGGCTGGCGAGAGATAAATCGTGGATCTTTTCCCATGTCCACAAAAAGCAAAATGTGGTCGTCAGAAATGTCTGCTTCGTGACAGGACGAAACTCTTGAGAATTAATTCGCGGATGCGGCCGCGCCCATAAATCCATCTAGCTTCTCGAATTACAAGCAGTAAATCGACATTGACCGCGAAATTAATATTTTTCGATTGCTGGTTCATCCAACTGTGTCTGCCAGCCAACAACAATCGATGGACGAGCATATGGGCAGCCAAACGGATGCGGATTTCCAAACACCAGCGCTAAGATCTTAATGCAATACAACGATAGCACAAGCGAGTCGAGCCAACTGGAACAGAAACACGGCAGTAGTTGGAACAGGAAGAAACAGAAGGCTTCCCCAGGACGGCCATATGAACAGCGCCAGCTGGCCTTGAGATCACGATCGATACCAGCTTCTCTCCCTCTCTCCCTCGCTCTGGTAGCGGCATGCATCGAAACTGCATTATGGACGAGGTCCGGTGGCACCCAGACGGTCGGACCTCCTTGGAGGTAGGGAGGCAGGTCACCCGTGCAGGCGCCCGCCGAGGCAGCCAATCGGGCCGGGCGCGGAGGAGCTATTTGGTGTCAGCTGTCGTGTAAACTGTGGATAGCCTCAAACCCGCCAAGGAAACGATATGATATAGATAAGATGCATTATGCTGCATTCTCGTACTGGTCTTTTCCCTTCCAAATTTATTGTTCTTATCACGTCTCCACGTCACTTTCAAACATGCGCGCAATAGGTCATGCAACTTCTTCCGCGCATTAATCAGCAATGCTTTTGAGTGCTTTACATTCAATGTCATCTATGTCATAAAAAAGCGCTAGATTATGAACTGTGTGATCTACATAGTTCATGCTTTTGCAGATGTGCAAGAGCTGCTCAATATCTTCTATATATAGGAATAAACTCGAGCATATAATGCACCATTATGTTCATTGAGCTACGCTTCTATCACTTTGGTATGCACCCACCTTTAGTTATTACCCATGCCTGTTCTTGGGTATTTCAAGTTTCACGTGACCACCTGCCCATGTTACAATGACTGCTGGATGAGTTATAAGTGGGCGGCCCAGCACTTGCCGGTTTAACTGGTGCTAACGTGTCCACTTAATCTTCCTGGAGTGGCCACCGGCATGTTCAACTATCCGACATTAACCCACTCCATGGAGTGCGCCATGCCGGAGTTCGCTGGACCAACGGCTGTTCATCGCAAACCACTCACCTTAGCGCAGGGGCAGCGGTCTGAAATGTCACACTCTACGGCTATCGATTTCTAGTTTAATATCAACTTAATTTTCCCAATTTTATTCAGGTCAAACGCGCAACAATTCATATCAGATCATTATGGACGCTAGTCAGCTTTCAGTGTGCTTAGTAGACAAGGAATACACACTATCGTCGCTGATTCGAACAGGCCACTTCTCTCGTTGAAATATCAGTTTGAAACATGAGACGTGCTCCGAGTTCCGTACAGTTCAACAACTTGGTTTCTATATCGATTGTCTGTAACTCGAACTTTACACATGGAAATTCACGGGCGATCACTTAGCAGCTCTACTAAGCGTTCTTTGAAGTTGGAATGGGATCAGTTTGGCTGTATCCATCGAGCATCTGAGTGACGTTGCAAAGTCGCCCATTTTATTTGTCAATCGACAAAAGTCAACAATATGTTTCCAGCACTCTGTCATGTCATATCTTCAGCAATTCTTGAACACCCATCACTTACCCAAAATTGCTTTTCGATTATTGTCAGAAGTTTTACCGGAAAACTGTTTCCGCGAAAGCGTCTGAAAATTGATAGTTCCTCCTCTGTAGGCTAAGTCCGAGCTAAAGGGTGATCGCATGTTAGCCGATGTGGTTTTAGTGACGATGTATACATATAGTCCATAGAGGCTTTTGCCTCACCAGCCATGAGCCAACTCCCCCCTTAATGTCAAAGTCGTCAACACCTCCCGCGAGTTGCTGGGGGGGGGGGGGGCTAAACGCCTCCACTTTTTTTCGCCGCGCTATAGCATAAAAACGGCGCGCCGCAGGTGCGCCAAAATTTAGGTACCTGTAGGAAGTTCATCGAAGTTTATTGTGACAAAGTTTTTTTTTAAGTTTTTTTTAAGTGGTCGGAATTTTTTGAGATATCGAGGTTTTCGTGACGTCATGATTTCTGAGTTTTCGACCAAAAACGGCATATGTTTGAAAAATCACATAAAATCACAGGATAAAGATACAGACATGCTTTAAATGCCATTGGACTGCCAATACCATGAACAATCAAATGGCTATCTTCGATTTTTTATTATTGTTCCGCATTTTCCAAAATCCTGAACTGAATCTTGGCAATTTCTCGTGACTTCTTCACGACTTTGATACATGCATTTCTTAAATTGAACTTTTTGAACCCAAAACGTACACATATGATAAAATGAATGCTACCATCGTGTTCTACGCCAAAAATTACACATAAAACATGTGTCGCAGGCTGCGAATATCAGTTTTGATTTCGGGGATATTAGTTTACCTGGTTGACCTGACCTTGACCCTGACCTATGCTTGACTGACTCCTACATGGATCTGACACTTTTGTAGACCTTATATGATGGCTTTTGCACGCTCTTGACAGAGTTTATGACGAGAGACGCCCATTGCGAGGTTCTGAAGTCCATACTACTGAAAGCCCGATTTCAGGTGGTTGACCTGACCTTGACCCAACCTGTGACCTCAAAATTCAACTTTAAAGTACTGATCTGAAGCGTCTCGTCGCGTTCTTTCGTTTGTCGCCTAGTGCGTTTCGCTGCGCCTATTGATTCTCGAGTAATCGGTTGGGGTCGTTTAAAGGTAGTGTGCCACCTTTGAAAGATTTCCCATTTTATTTTTCCTAGGATAAGAAGCTTCTGTTTTTACCTAATATCGCAAAAAAAGTCAAAAATGGGCCTGGAATAGTGCCTTTTTCGCCTAAAAGTTTATCGGTTTTTCGATATGTATAACAATTGTAGTGGGCTGACCTGTAAACAGGCGTCGGCAACAATCACGAATGCGGCGCACATGTGACAATAAGCAAAGGTCATTATAGAGTTACGACGTACGGGAATGAGTTATCAGCTGTCTAATCGTAGACAACACAATGTCGAGCCTTAAACTGTAAGCTTGTATTGGTATTGTTTCTCTTATTTGGCTGTCGAACATTATTTATGGTTTGAAATATGATTTTATGTAAAATAATTGATATGAAAAAGCCGTCTCTTAAGTTATGACCCCATTTCACCACACGCAAGTGGCAGAAATGACAATGATCAGCTGACGCATTTTTCTTGGCCGAAGTCAGAGCGCGCGGCCCGACGCACCACCACCGCACCACAAAGTATGAGCAGAAGCCGCGCCCAAAGCCAGGGCCCCGGTAACGTGAGGTAGCCGGGTCGGGGCAGCGTGCGCTGACCCAAGCCGGGGCCGCAGCTTTGGGCGCGGTCTACCGCATCCCCGCGGGCAGCCCCGGGCTATCACATGACACCGGGAGGACGCGCGGCCCCGGCTTGGGTCAGCGCACGCTGCCCCGACTCGGCTACCTCACGTTACCGGGGCCCTGGCTTTGGGCGCGGTCTACCGCACCACCTAACAGGCGTGTTCGAAACCGCAGGAGATGATGATGAACGGGTTTATCGAAACTTGATTGGATGAGCATATCGGTAAAAGCGATTTCAGAGTGTGCATTTATTGTTCATAGTGGTGTGAAATGTGGTTGGGGTACGACCGACAACCCGTCGGGGCGAATTTCGCACTGGGGTACTCAAAATTTGAAGAGTTTAAGACGTTTCCATGAGTTTTGAAGGTATGGATAAGTTCTAAAAATCCGGTTCTCCTTATCTGGGCCATTAACTCCAAACGGTCCAGGAAAGCTGGCACACTACCTTTAACGCTTAACGTTTAATACGTGACCAGATATGGGCATTTATATTAGAGTTGCAAAATTTTCCCAATGGGCTGCTACCGGCACCGCCCCGCCCCACAAAAATTTTCTGGGATACCGGCATGCTACCACGCCACAAGCAAAAAAAACCGCCAAATTACCGGCATACTAAAAAACCTGCATTCTTGTTTCTGGCTTACCCTTACATGAGATGCAACATTTTGGCAATTTCAGTAACCGCCCCACCAAGCAGCCACCCATTGTCCAACCAAAACTACCAGCATTACTAATTGGTTGTGCTTTTGCAACATGAATGAGTATTCTTCCTTTGATAGACCACAGTAGATTCTTGACAATTCTTATTAGAGCCAAACCTGTGAAATGCTGAGGTTCATGTGTACAATTACCCTTAGCAATGGAACTTCTACCACAAAATGTATTTTGCAGTGGCTAAGATTGCTGTTATTACAATTCAATAGCCTCTTAGTGTCCAAAGTTTGAATCATATGCTGATAATTTTTTGGTGGAAATCAAAAATACCCGCATGCTACCGGCAAGACATGCCAGATACCACGAAAAAACCTGCGGTAGTGAAAAATTACCGGCATGCCGGTAGTGCGGTAGGGAAACTTGCAACTCTAATTTATATGAACAGCAATATAAGCCGAACACGCTTAGCGAACGTCAGCCCATATTCTCTCTCTCTCTC